>NW_010527249.1:65810-66489 GCF_000687285.1 Phaethon lepturus
CTGGGGATGGTGCCCTCTTCAACCACTCAGGTGTGATGTATGGCCACAGTGAGGTCAGGCACATCACCGTTGCAGCTGGCCAGACCAATCTATTACATCTCTCACACACTCATAGTTCTCTACTACCTTCTGTCACAGCCCTTCTTACACTGAATATTAGTGACATATCACTCCTTATCCATAGTGAGTGACAAACTATGCAGATATTTTGCTTTAAAAAGTTTTCATGACCTAATGATATCATAGAACTATTCAGTACAAGGGACAGAATCCAGAGTAAAAAGTAACATTGTGATATTTTATTTCCTGTTACTATTACTTATAATTGCTTCTACTTGCCCGTGGTAAACATGCCTCAAATCCACACTCTCAAGTCCCTTTACTAAAAGTCACTTTGAAACCCAATATATCAGCATTAAAGTCAATGTGCATTCCAAGATTGTTTTTCCTATAGTATAGGCATTTTTCAAAAGGCTATATAAAGTATGGCTGAAGGGTTCTCTAGGCTTCAAAATAAAGCTATTATTTCAGTGCCTGTTAATCATACAATCACAAAACACTAGTACTGAGACCATGCTCAAAACATTTTACAACCCATGGAATCTAAAAAATCATGCTGTTGTCTTTATTTTCTAACTAATCCAGAAACATATAATTTAATGAATCATTAACACTCTTT
>NW_010527249.1:66520-95189 GCF_000687285.1 Phaethon lepturus
CCACAGGGTTTTTTATCCAAATGTAAACCCTAATTTATTCTGCTATAATCAAACCTCATGCAGGCTAATAAAGACAAAAAAGTTCAGAACAAAATGGTGTTTCCAATTCAATGCAAACAGTTAGAGAACTGCAGTGTTTCTCTATCATCACTGGTTTTCAATCCATCAGTAAAATACAGCATCTTACTATTGAAGATTGTAAGGTCTGACCTTAGACAATTTTTTCACATATTTAAAAAGGACAAAAGCATCCCCTCTGTCAAATCTTATTCTAGGAAGTCTCACTTATGCCATGAATGCAAAAACATTCATCTAGTTGCTAAAAAGAAAGAAAAAAAGAACTTTTTTTTGAACCATATTGGACATTCACCCATGTGACCCCTGGCTTCTGTAACTTTTCTGCTCCATCACCTCCCCTTCCATATAGTTTCTCTTATGCCTTGCTTAATTTACCATACTAAGACAGAAAAAGTAACATCTTTGACTCTAGAAAGCTTAGGTACCAAGGAATGAGTTTGCCCTATTCACAACTATGAGCATGAGCTATTTTCATAAGTTATATATATATTCTCAACAAAATACACCATTACAAATCAGACTAAAGATTAAGGGAATCAATCCTAAATCTGAGTTTTGTTCTTTTTAAATACCACAAAGCAGAGAAATTAAAACTGCAGTTAACTGGCAGGGCTATGACGCATACATAAAAAAATGCTTCTTTACACTCAAATAAAAGGTATTTAGACAATCACAATGGCCAATGCAACAGCAAATCTGGTTCTACTTCACATAAATATTAACACTAGTCTCTGCAGTGAGCTTACAAAATAGAAGATGTCAAATATTTTGAATTACCAGCTAAGAGTTTTTCCTGACCTAGTAGAAATATCCATTTTTTTAATAAGTACCTTATTTAATACTCATATGATATTACCTGTGGCTTACCCTCTTCAGGTATAATTAAGCTGGGGTAAAAACACAAAATTTTCAACCAATAAAGCCATTTGCAAAATTACCGTGCTTAGAGTTTGAGAATGGTTACCATTTTAATTTTGAAAGCAAAATCACTGCCAAAAAAAAAAAAAAAAATCAACATAGTCCTGCATTCTCTCCCTTTCTTGCCTAAATGAAACAAATACCCTTTTACTTGCATCTCCAGAACTAGAGTATGTAGTTTCTTAGATGTTTCAACTGTTCGCCCTTACTCCCTTGATAGAAGGCAAACTGTGTGGCGTTCCACAGTGCTATTGACCAAGACCATTCCAGCGTAAGAAAAATGCAAACTAAACCTTCACACTCAGACATTTATCGTATTTCTGTACATATACTAGCCAATAATTACTTCAGAGGAACTACATTTCCAATTAAATACTACTACAGAATTTAAAATTACTTCAGTAAAGTTAAAGCCATGGAGCCAACTATAAATTTAGAAGAAAAAGGATCTATTATATATCTTTCGCTTTTCATTATCCAAAAATATTACTTTCTCTTCCTTTTCCCTCCTCAGGCAAACAGCATTAAATTTTGAAATATTTTACGTTAAAGGATTTCAAAGGAAAAGTTAATATGCTCCCAACAGGCAAAAAGATAAAAATATTAATACTTAAATCTATCACTTCTTTTCACACACATTGTTCTTTTCTCATCTATCAAAACACTTAAGCAAGTCTAACAAAGCAGTAAGGATTGACTACAAGCAAGACAGGTGTAACTCTGAGAAATTTCTTAAATCACTAGTTACTTTCCATTGGCCTATCCTCTATACAGATTTTCCTCTCCCGATCACTTCATTTTGGGGGTATTTTTCTTTCTTTTTTTAACCGTACTGTAAAGTTGGTAGTACTGAGAGGTGGTGTACTGAGAGTGCCACAGCATTAACATCCCTGACTACCTAAAGGTGGCAAAATTAGGAAGCAACTTATCAGTTAACCTCCTAAACTCTACTTTTGAAAGGGTATCTATATTCTTCAGTTTTTTCTAACCCCAAGAATTTTTAAGTCAGCAGTAAGTATGTAGAGTAAACATGTGTGTCCACTGCAGCCTGGAATATGACCAACATGAATGGAATTAATCATATGAAGATCAATCCATTTGGCTTTTAAGAAACAGACAAAAAATCCAAATGCAACTTGATCATGAAACGTGTTAACAGGTAACAGGAAACAGGATTGATCACTTGCATCAACACTATGTGCAGAATCAGTTTTGGGGAAAATAAAGAAACAGTTGTTGTTGAATATTAAAAAGAAAAAGATACTAAGTATAATTATATTATTCATCTACTCAGAATGCCAACCTATCTCTTCTAGTAGCCACACAAATTGTAGACAAAACACACTGATCAGTCTCCTCTATAGACAAATTCTTAAGTAAAACAGACATTGCCAATTGTCTTAACAGGTACAAAAAGAATCAGTCATTCACTACGATATGCAACCAAGACACTAAGTCAGTATAGTCAGCAGTATGAAAGGGTCTAAATTAACTAAATGGAGACCTGCTGACTTGTCACTGGATTCCGCCCTAAAGATTTTTGGTCTACAGGCTTTAAGTCAAATATAGTAATACACTACCTATAAGAGTCTCTTATTAATTGGTTGGCAAGAAAGACACAGTTCCTGAAATGACAGTATAACTTTGGTAAATACAGAATTACTACTGGAAGAAGACACAGAAGTAATTCTATTTTTGCCGTAGTGTTGCTGCTGTCAGGCTGGTCTTCTCTCAAGTAGAGAAGGATAATTAAACCTCAAAAGCTCGTCTTAAAACAAGCTGTTGAAGCAGGACTTCTGTCCACACAGGAGGACAGCTACCCTCAAATGTTAGCTGGGAATATTGTGGGACCTTTGCTCACCTGACCATAAAGAATAATCCTATTACAGTAAACCAAGTGTAGCTTCAACTTTTCACAGGTTGTTTAGCGTAAGTCAGAAATACTCCTGAAGCTTAGAGACAACATCTGGTAGCAAGAGGCCAGGATGCTTTTGATCTTCATTTCTGACTTCACATGCAAATCAAGGCATCAGAAAAGGAAAGGCAGAAAAGTCAGTATTAATGACTCAAAGGCATCTCTTAATTCAATCAGATACCTTTTTTCTAATTGTCTTTGTATTAAAAAACCCTTCTCCGTGACACTCCAGAAGAAATTCTAGGTACTCCATTACACACAAAGCTGCACATGGCCCTGTCTCCATGAGCTTGGTTCAGTTGTTTAACGAAGTTGCTTAGTGTCATTTGAGATGCCTGAGGGCACATTTATAACAGCTATGACACAAGTTTTTTCAGAGAGATCAGGGCGTTTTGGGTCAGCAGCTGAAAAGGCCAAGCAAGATACCGTAGGGAACCTCAAATAGAGTTAGAAACCTATAGTTAGGCAAGTGAATCAAATGCCACTTTTCCAATAAAATAAAAAAAAGAATCAGGAAGGATTTGCAGGATGGTTATTTGGTTCTGGGGCAAAGGGTTGCACGTGTGGGGTGTTGTTTTTCTTTAACTTCAATTGACAATGCTGCCGTAGGAGGGAAAAAAAAAAATGAGGTGTAAGACTACATACAGAAAGAGAAATTATGTTCTGTTGTAAAGTGGGCAAATCTGCAAAAAAAAAAAGAGTGAAAATAAAAGAGCTGGATCCCAAGCTGAACTATAAGGCAGTGGGACAACCTTAGTTACTTGCACTTCTGTAGTCAGGCAAATGCTTTCCTAGAAATTTTAGTACTAGAATTGAAGAGGACAAAGATGAGAACAACAGGTAATACAAGAAAGGATAAGATATTGGTAGAAATTAAAGACAGGACACACTGGAGAAGTTATAAGAGAGACACTCAGTAGGTACGAAAAGGAAAGGCGAAAGTGAAGAACAAATACATTCAAGCAAGCGGACTGTAAACCATCACCAGTAACTGCAGCCCATACAGGAGAAGAAAGGAGGAAAGAACAAAAGATGGAAGGCACTATGGTAATACCAATGTCCAGGCCTAACCTAAAATCTTTAAATCTCTGTAAGTCCACACTTGTACAAAGATACTTGTAAGGTCACTTCTCTTGATGCAGACTTGTACCTGCAAAAACTTCTGTCATTTACTTGCTCAAGGGAAGTCCAGAATATAAGGAAAAGTGTCAAAAAAGCCCAACCAATCCAAGTGCGAGGAAAGTGATTATTTAAAAGGAGAAAATATTCTTCTAAACTTTTGTCTTCTAAGAAATAAATACCATAAAAGATAGACTCTCTCTTGACGTTTCCCATTAGGCACATTCATTAGATAACGAACAGGTTACTGAAGGAAGAACATTCATTATTCCTGCCACGTAAAGCAAGACTCAGCAAAACTTCAGAAAACATATTGCCCAGAAAAATCTTTGGTACTTGGCATGACCCAGCAAAAAGACATTTACCATACAGAGTAATAAAAGACATACATACCATCACCTACGTGTAATCTGAATTACAGCAACCAAAAAGTCCTTCCCGTAAGAGCCTCGACTAAACCACAATCTGTGCAAAATAACCTAATGGTGCACAGAAGACTGGCACGTGCATTGCAGCAACCTAGTTATAAGAATCTTAAATCTTACAGTAAGTTGTAAAACCTTTTTTACAATTGTTTATTGGCACAATAAACAAGTGTTTAGGAAACAAATTTGCAAAGCAGCTTTTAAAAGGGCAACAAGGAGGTCAGGCTTTTCTCTATATTTGTCATTTAGTTTGTTTCTAATTACTTCCTTAAAGTAGAAAGCCACAAGAAGACTGGATGAACTTAGTGAAAGAGTTCCATCACAGGAACAAAAGCAGATGAAACTCTGTAGAGTATATTATGAGAAATATTTTTAGACTACTTAGGCAGCAAAACTGTGATTTCTCCCTCTAAGGCCTACAACTGAGTAAGAAACAGAAATCAGAACCAAAAAAAGAAAAACTAAGCTTCGAATGAGACAAAAGAAACATTCGTCAGGATCAAGGAAGCCAAACTGGCGGTAGTAGAACCCAGAGTTGTAATCCACTCACATAAAACCAGTGAAAATCAGACAGAAGACGAAAATACTGGAGTTCACGAGGCCACAGAGAACAGTAGCATTGCAAGGGCAACACATTGTTTAATCACCGCAAAATTCCAGATGACAGCACTCAAGGACAGAGAGGGAGGGAGGTATCAGTGCCTGAAAAAGAAAATGTGAAGAGCACAGGCACAAAAAAAAAAGTCAAGCTCTTAGTAGCAAGAAGCAGTGAAAGCTGCACTGAAAATGGAAAACCAAAACCAAGTGATTCCAGGTTAAGGAATTGATTCTTAATAGTGTATTTTAATTATTAATATTATCCAATAAAGACTGTTACAGCTTATAACTCTGCCTATCCTGTCAATTTCTACCATGACATGCGCCTTGATGTTTTAGCAAGGAAGACAAGTATGTCTGCAAGAGTTACAAAACACTTCACCTCAAAATACAGAAGTACTTCTCCCAGAAAGGATAACCAACTTTATTCAGCCAATACAGCTGTCCAGTTAGCAATAAAGGACAGCTCTGCCTACCACTTAGGATAACTTTTGTCCTTGGAACACTGATTCAACCTCTTACAGGGTATTACAGACAGTCTTCTTGGAGTTAAAACTCCTATTAAGAGCTTTTAAAAATTTAAATATAAAGAAAAGCACTGAGTTTAATGTAGCAGCATTGAGTGCTGAATGAACTAATAAAAACAATACAGCTGTCTCACATTTTAATTGATAGTCTAGCAAGAGTAGGCTCAAGTTTTCCAACCATTCTGGCCATGAAAACACAAAATTTATGGTTTCCCTTACAGAAGAAAATAAAGTAAAACTGTCTCTCTGAAAGCATCATTTAAAAATTTCTGAAATGCAATAGAAGACAATTAGTATGACAAAGTAATTTATCTCCAACAGGGACATAATATTTTCTCCAGTATAAAATTGTGGCTATCTCCAAGGTTCCTGGCTGCAGCTGAGTAACTATTCAGTGTAACATCCCAGCAGCTCAGAATACATGCAAGAGTTAGGTGAACATGACATCTGAAAAAAAAAAACAATTAAACAGCTAACTGAATCTCAAGAATATGTATTAAAATTACCAACAAGCCATTCTCAAGTCACAGGATGTTTGATCTTACCAAAGTTAATAAAACAATTATTTTACACTACAGGTAGTTAGCCACTCCACTGCCTGCAAGTACACTTTCCCCTTTTTCAAAAAACAGGGAACTTCTTGGTCTTTTGGAAAACAGGACTGTGACTATGCAGTTATACGTCTCTAAAGTAGCATACCAACAGTTTTCAACACATTAGGATTCATACTAGGGTATTTGTACAGTGGCAGCGGTTATGATTGATGATATGCAAAGATCTGATCTGTTGCAAAGAGGATGTGACACAAACCACAAAGGAACTACAGACTTCAGCCTGTATTGGGCACCACATAATGAAGACCATACACTGGAGATCCTGCACATTTTCAGCCAATCATTTTATTCTAGCAGATTTCGCAACCTTCCTTTGCAGAAATATTCTGCCCTTGAAAGATAACGTATCTAGCAACAGCCTACAACAAAGTATCTACAAATCTCTGGTTGCACACCATGGCAGTCTTCCCCTGCCATCATTATAGATCTAAACACAAAATTATTAAAAGCTTTCTTGAATCTGCTTGCATCACTGTTTATTCCACATGCTGAGAGACTGAACAATGCACAGCATTTTCAAACATGTAATGCTGAAATGCAGAGAATTATTATTATTTGAATTCACCGCTATTATTGTACCTCTGGAAAAGACACACTTTCTTTTATGAATCAGGGACAATACTAGCCTTTACTTAAAAACAAGTAAAGACTTAAAGCTCTCCGAATGTAATAATAGGGCCCTGTATGGTGATAAATGAGAAAGTTACTACAGTCCCATAGAAAATATACCATTCTCTAGAGCAGTGTCTTCCAATGAATCTTCTTTTCACTGCATCTTGATGAGAGCCATCAAACAAGTCTCAAGTAGAATCTACTACACATTGTAGAACACATCAATACTCATCTTGAGTCTGCTACACAGTATCGCTTTTTTAAAAAAAAGTTTAAATAAGGGCCAAAAAAAAAAAAATCTGATAGGGTATATATAAACAACACAATGTTACCATTTTTCATATGCAGATTATGAGCAACTCAAACGTTTAGAAAAGTGTTGTTTGCCTTCTAAAAGCATACAAAAGCAAATTTTACCCTAATCCTTTGAACCAAAATACAGACCAGTTGAAGAGTGGGAAAATGAGACAGCTATCTACAGACCCTCCAGGAGGAAGGAGGATTTAACCACAACACTAAATCAGAAAAACCAAAAATCAAATTTCTCTAACCTGGTCAATTCTACCAGTTACTGTTTAGAAATACCTCATAAAATAACAGACTGACTTCTTTTGTTGGGACTTAATAACAAATTCTTCCTAAAATAGAAAGACAGAAACAAACACAAAGCACATACAAATCACAGGTGAGTCTACAAATGGTCATAAGGTTGTCTTAATCATAACATTTTATTAGAAATATGGGGGAGAGCATTTGTGACTTTTGGCTTTTAGGAGTCATGTTTTCAAATTTCTAATATCAAGGAAGGCTGTAATCTTATCTTAACTATGAGATACTCTTACAGTTCTGTGTTCTTAGAGCTGAAGCTTTAAGAAAAAAACAACACAGGTATCTCAAAACTCTTAAAATTGGTTAGACAAATGGGAAAACTTAACATGATATAGAACATTGTTACTGAAAGAAAGGCTAAGATGCATAGCAATAGTTTTTAACTTACATTTGAGTGTTTCTCCAGCATAAGGGATATGTAGCTTAAACCGATCACAGCTAGGTCCAGGGGTCAAGGATGTACAGCTAAAAGTGAAGATAAGAGAAGAATGTGCTAAGCAGTTACAGATGGTAGCAGACGCTAACATTAATCTACAGGGTACAAGTGACTGACATAGCAAAGATGTTGTGAATACTACAAATATTCATAATTCTGGGAAAGAAGAAAAGGTAGAAAAGATGCAGGAGGCCCATTCTCTTTTGATCAGCAGTTCTCACAACAGCTTGAGAAACTTTAGGATCCATACCAGCAATCTTCCTTCCCATTTTAACACAGAAGATACACACATAAAATCCCCTGGTTTGAGAGAGTTATTAGAATAACACCAATTAGTCAAAACCATCAAATTCTCTACTTTGTATACAGTTTCGCAGGTCACAACTCTCTACCTATGCCACAGTAACATGGTTACATGTGCCCTATCCTGCCATCCAGATACCTGGGATGAATCTTAGTTTTAATATACCAACATTCAGTCATTCATTCATAACCTCTAATGTTTCCCTGTGGGGAAAAAAGCCTCCAGGTGAGAAAGTTTTAGAATCGGGTATTTGATGCTATGACAACTGAGCATGTAAGTTCATGGCATGTGACCATTTCATATGCCCTGTTTATCTGGAACACGGCAACAGCAGTTGGGTCTCACAGCCATAAGCAAGCATTTTATGAACACGAAAGTCACTGAAAAACTGTTTAGTGTCTAGGCCAGAGATGATCAACTTTTTCACACCTTTTAAGTCACGCACCAAAATCTTTGCATAACAAAGAACCAAGTATCTCAGCTGCAAAAGGAGAAACAGCAGGACAGATTGTTTCACTGGCAGGAATGGTCTCTGGAGCTCTCACCACTGTGGTCTGCTGGGCATATGACAGGTCTCAGTAGCAAAAATACTGAAAGCCCTTAGCAATTCATTCCATATCGATGGATCCGGATAACCATTAGTCTTCCTGTCAGCCTAATGTTGTTTATAGCCCCATCACAAGAGCTACACTTGTTGCAAGTCACAGCTCAGAGCTAAAGACTGGCCAACTCAACTAGACAAAACGAACAGTGAAAAGAAGGTAGACAGGTAAAATAACTTGCCTAAACTCATATATCAGATCACTGGTAGAGCTCTAGTACAAACCACTGACAATATAATGAAACAGACAACGTGCTTACTGGGCCATACACACAGCCAAAAGCAAAAAGATGGGCAGGTCAGAAAGTACAAAAATTCTGATCCTACCTTATCAGATACAATACGGTAACTCCTGCAGCTCTATCTGTCCTACCACAGAAGAGGCATCAGGGCAAATGGGGCAATGTTAATTCTCACTAACATACTCAAAATGCTTCAGAGAGCTGTTTCTCTCAGATGCTGGCTCTGCAGTCTCTTTTCCTCTTTACACTTGCAAGTTAAGGAAACTACGGGCACTAGCTTCAGATTGTTTTTATTCAGTGGGCTACATTTACTATTTAATCAAATTTGTGCCCACATGGCTTCATCAAAAAGAAGCAGCCACAGAACTACAGATCAGTTAGAATTAACTTAAATGAAGTTTCCACAAAACTACCAGAAAACATACACAATCCACTTGTGTGCACCTAGAATTTAACACAGATACAATTAATAGCCTACACTAATTCAACAAGAATACACTACCTTTTTTCAGTATCATTACAGAAAATTAGACAACTGTCCTTACAAATAAAAGGGAAGTAACAGATGTCCTATCTTCACCATAGAAAGTTTTTTGTAATGTCTTGTGAGAGCACCATGCAAAACAATCTACAGAAACATAATTTAGATACAACTACTATCAGATGTGTGCAGAGCTGACTGGAAAGCAAGTTTCAGAAAAGATTATTTCACATCTTTCTTCATCCAGGAAGAATACACTGACTGGGGTTTTTTTTCTGGTAGACGACTACTACACAGTTCACTGAAAGACTGATGATGGAAAAGAGATTATGTTTAATAAATCTGATGATGATGCCAACATGAAGTGAACGCAGCATGCTGGACAACAGGACCACAGCTGAAAAATGTTTTCATTTAATGGTCTGGACTACTACTTTTTCAATTACATCTAGGTAGGGCTTAGCAAGAACAGTAAGCATCACCACCCTCACTGGGAGTAAAATCAGACTGAGAATACAAAAGATTGGAGCTCCAGTGCAACAGAAACAAGAGAATACAATTTTTCCAAAGATGCTTTTTTTTTTTTTCATAGGTGAGAACAGCAAAACAGGAGTGCCCATTGCTAGGGTGTTTTAAAGGCTGCCAATGAATTTAACAGCTATAGGTATGACAGTGTTATTATCTACTTTCAAGTCATTTCTAAGGTTTACATCACATAAGGCCAATTCTAGGAAGCATACAAAAAAGGCAACACAAAACAAATCCTTTGCAAGTTCCAAAATACCTCTGCAACATCAGTTAATATTTAATGGAAGTTTCTTTCGAAGTATCACAGGTCACAATCTGAGGCACATTTTTCAAATACCATCAGAGTAACATCGTTGTTAGCTTTTCAAGAGATACAAAAATTTCTTATCCTGCAAATACCCTACAACCTTTTCTTTTAGCACAATGGGCCATTTGGAATTACTTAGGGAAAGTATAATATTCTTTAACATTAAAATAAAAGCCTGCTTTAATGGTAAATGTCCCTAAAAGCAATACTAACTACTTCTCCTTATGGATTATTATACTCCACTAGAGATGTTTTTAATTTTATTGTCTAGAAGTGATGGAAAGTGACAGTATTCACAGGGTTGGTTGGTTTTTTTGCCAAATTACTCTGGCTAGGCTGCGCAAGAGACTTCAATAACCACAATACGCTAAGCAACCAAGCAAAAAATCTTATGTACGCCCATTTCAAAGAAAGCAGTTACTTTTTAGTACAAACAGTAAAAGAACAAAACTCCTAAGGCAAATCAAAACTTTAGTACATCTAGCAGTCTACATGTGACCTTATTTCAGCAGAAAGCCACAGATAATGGCCTGGCTATGGACATCATCTCCTGCTTGAATTTCCTTAACACATAGAACTGCTCATAATTACTAATGTGCCCGACCTAGAAGCTTGGCCTCTATCCTCTCCAAAATGTAAGATATCACATTTGCTGACCCTTTTACTTAACATGGTCCACACAAAAGTCATGCTGAAAAGGAATGACATATAACAAGGTCCTTTAAAGATTATTCTTGTTGTCCTATGTTCACGGGGAATTGACAGATAGAACAGTAATATCTGGTGTTGAAAATTAATTTCAGAAGCTGACTCCACCTCATGATGAATAGATGTGCTATCTCCCTCTTTGTTATAAATTTAATATTAAAATATTACACTGGTTTGCATACCTTCATCTAAATAGACAATATTTTACATAGGGAAGACATGGAAGCAAGAATTAATGCTCTGATGCTCAAAGCAGTGATATGAATTAGTCTTCATAAAATGATTAATACTATACCGCAAGTATAGTCAGCTCTCTAAAGTGAGATTTTTCACTAAATGGTTATGGTATATTTCCCACAATGGTTTCCCTACTAAAATATCAAAGAATCATCAGCTTGACAAGTTTCAGGGACAAAGGAATATGCTTGCATGTATCGCTTAAAACCATGCTGCCCTATTCAAAGGGGCTGTGCTGAGACCTATAGCTGGAATCTGGTAGATGGAATCAAATATACAAGAAACCATATCTGCTGAGAAAAAGAAAAGTTTGTGTTCAGCTTTTAGCTATGTTCCCTGAGCAAGCACAGCAAATGAAACTTGAGTTGAGATACATTACATCCTTATAAAATATGTATTCCAAGTAGGAGACAAGTAGAACATTCCTATTCCTTTGTTGAGTGTTTGATGCATCTTGCAGTGGGGTTGCCTTGTGGCCTGTTGGGAAAAGGTTTCTCTCACAGTAAATAAAACACATAAACTATAACAGTTGTTATTGAAAGAAAAAGTTAATGTCAGCACCAGATGCTTAGTTAGAAGTACTCAGAATTCTTTACCAGCCACAAAAGGGAACAGGAAAGATCACTCAAAAGAAAAAAAAAAAAAAAGAGAGGTGGTGTATAAAAATAAATAAATTGGAAAAGTCACTCCACTTTGCTGCTTGGAACAAGGCACCAGCCTATAATGATAGGCAGAGTAGAAGGTATTTTTCTGAAAAATTAATACTTCTTCCCAGAGTATTCTAAAAGCACCTAGGAAGGCAGTTCTAGCTGAGCTTAAGATTTTCTCTTATACCAATGTATTTCTAATTGACTATTTATAACTTCCTCTGTTTTTAAGCTGATGTGTTTAAGCTGAAAAAGAAATATGCCCTTTCCTTCTGAGCTACTTTGACATTTTACAGGATTGAAGCCATGATGATACAAAGGACTGTGACAGCCCTAGATTTCAACATGGTCCTCCTATCAGCTAGTCTCCTACAACCATCACTTGACAGTATTTCAAGACAAGCAGTTTTAAATTATCTGGGCTCTGGTAAAATTTTATCCAAAAATAAGTTCTGTGCCAGCTGAAGGGGTCACAACAACAACAAAAAAAAGAGCTTAACTGTTTACCACCTTAATCCTCAAAGTCTGAAGATGAGTGGATATTCTAGCCAAAGAATTAAAAAAAAAAAAAAAAAAAAGCCCAAAACCACCAACACTGCCCCCCAAACCCACCTCTTTATAACGTAAAATTGTAATTTGAGGCTCATTTTTTATACCACTTCTAAAAATCTGCTGCTTTAGAGCCATATAAATCCATGGCAAACACCCAGAAATGCCAACGGAAGTACAACAGCTCAACTGAAAAATACAATCTCCTTTTTATTCCTTATTTTTTAATTATTGGTACAGGCATATGTCCCAATATTCAGGTCTGATTTATTTGATTACTATCAAATTTCTTGACTACAAAAGGTATGCAATGTGTTCAGCCATTCAAGTCTGTCTTAGATCATTCAGAAGCTTTACCACCTTTTCCATCTGAAGAGAGAATCACAGAATCATTAGGTTGGAAAAGACCTTTAAGATCAAGTCCAACCATCAACCCAACACCACCATTCCCACTAAACCATGTCCTGAAGTGCCACAAATCATCAGTGAATTTTACTGTACAATAGCAAAAAAAATTAGACTAAGAATTTTAGTGACTGTCATTTCAGGAACTTAATATTGAGACTGCTTAATCTGAATAGCCTGAGATGCAAAATTCTTTAATCTCATGATCCTTAGGCTGCTGCATTTGCTGTTCTTGAGGATCAGTACTTTTTGAATAACAGACAACTTTTTTTGCTCACCAGGCTGTTGATGTAAAAGCCAAGAAAGCTTCACACAGCATTAGAGATACTGTGATGGAGAACACTAATAAAAAAACACACAAATAAAAAGAGCAACACCACAAAGGAAGTTCTGAGCACTGGCTACATTCCCAACCCTTCCCAGCTCTAATATACCTTGTATGTGTTTCTAATTGCTCCTATATATGTCTTACAAAGATACTGTTAGGGAAAAAGGAGGCAAAGTTCCTTTCTAATACAAGAGAAAATTAGTATTATTTTAGTAATGATGAGACACAATTCAGTCAGGGATTTAGAGGCTGAAGGTTTTCTCAGCAAAAGTCAAATATAATTCAGAGGCAAAGACGGTAAATCCCTTGTTACTAATAAGAGGCAGCAAACTCAAAACTCCACCCAAAACTCTTACTGTGGCATTTGCCAAGAAAATCACCTTAATGTTAAACTCAAGTAGAACAGCCTTTGTCAATGCCTTTAGATTCTTCTTTTCTCCCATTTTTGTAGATGGAAATCTGCTCTGCTGTTGCTTGAAGACACAATATTTCATCCCATTTCATTAAGAATTAATTGCAGCATTCACAACAGATGGGTAGGTAAGAATAATTAAAGTGTATAGAGGGGGAAGAAAAGTGGAAGGAAGGCCAGTAGGCAACAGGTTTTTTGCAGGGATCAGGAAACAGGAATATAGTGAAAATCTCACTTTAGAGAGCTGACGCTGATGGTGAAAACCTGTATCATACTAAACCTCCCTACAACAGTGCACAAAGCTTTACAGGCTCATGAGGCCTGAAAATACACAAGAAGAGTACTGAGCAGCTGCTACTAAAAACCAACAGATCCAACCAAAATTCTGTTAATCAGGCAAAATTTGAAATGGGAGAGATAGTCTAGTGAACCAGTTTTCATCTTTAGTTCCCCTTCTTTATACAGACGCGTATTACATGAGAGGGACTTGCGCTTAAAAAATAACGACACATACCACTGCTTTTGGGAAATAAAAATCCAGTTACATTTAGAGTGATTGCTTCTTACATACATATTTTAATTAAAATAATTAAAATGTGAAAACCAATTCATAATTATTCCAAAGAACTTTCCAATAGGTAAACCCACTGTTTTCATAAAACTCCTTTGTACCCTAGCTGGTTTCTTCAAATTTAGTAAAAATTAAACTATACACAAAGACTGCTTTTGGTATTGCAATAAGGATGATGATGATATTGGTTCTGAATGGATGTTAGTATGCATGATATTCTATAACTGCAACAGCATTTCAGTGCATAGTTATCAACTGGGAAACTCCAAGGTGTCTCCAGATGTGTCAACTATATTCTAACAAAACCTTCATCTACTCCAAGTGCTGATTTTCCTATACGTACCTATTTATGTTTTTTTGTATGAATTTTATTGTACTAATGGGAACTTTTAGAAAGGAGTGGGATGGTAGGCAGAACACATATCCTAGGAAAACAACCCCTCACTTCCCTTCTGCACCCATCGGCAGATTTGCATTTTTTCAAAAATAAAGTTCAAATAACTATTTAAAATTAAATCAGCTGCCAGCAACCTGCTTTCACTAGCAATGCTATGCAAAAGAATCTAATAACTACTGTCATTAGTAAAACAAATATAGCAGCTGTATCTTAACAGAAAATGTAGATTTCCTTAGTATAAGTGAGAGATGTTGTAGGTGGGGAGAGCTCTGGGCCTGCTTCTAGAACTGCAAATCTCCTTCCTATCTGCCCCAATCTTGTGGCAGGTGTCCTGCAACCTCCCGAAGTACGGCTGCCTCTGCTGGAGGCAGACATTCAGCCCAGCCTCTACAGGGGAAACAGAGGAAGCACACACATACATATTTTCCAATCGTCTCAGAGAACTTCTACATTAAATGAAAGCACATACAAACCCCACACGATTGTGGGGTTTTTTCAGCATCACAAGCTCTCTGTTTATTTAGCCTCAGAAGGCTCTTTTCCAGTCACAACAGTAGGATGGGTTGGAAAAGGCCACCACAAAAAGGAATATGAAGACAGATCCGATAACCAGCACCACATCTAATATACTTGCAAGTGTACTTGAAAAAATAGCTCTGAGGAACAGACTATCTCAAAAGCTTCCATTTGTAAAATCCCTACAGTTTAGGGTGGGACCTCATTATTATTTGGTCTCCAGGAGCTAGTTATGATAGGCATTAAGAAAAATTAACAACTGACAAAGGAAAGCTTTCAACAAAACATGCTTTACAAACATGCTTTACAAACATCTTTTATAATCAACCTGATTACCTTTGTAAACAAGGTCTTTTATGCATACAGGTAATTGCCTGTAACTCCCTTTAAAAACTAAACATGGTGCAAATACCCCCCCTCCCCCCCAAGAATAAAATAGAAACAGAAAATGGAAATTTTAACAAAGGAGTGATCGAAAAATGAACAGAAACAAGAAAATTGCAATGGGATAACACTCATAATGCACACTCCAGTAGACTATGTTTTGGTAAATAAACTAATAAATTCACAGTCTCATAAACTTCCTTTCTGTCACACATTCAGGCAAGGAAAAGACACTACTTCATTATATTGTAAGACCAGCTGTACCCCAAATCCTTGTAACTCATAAGCAAAGTTTTAGAAAAGAGTATGAGGGAGCAGCAGATGCATCCTTTGGATTTACTTCATCTCCTTCTCCTCCTGTCAGATTCAAAGTCCTGTTTCATATTTTCTTAACTGCCATTTGATTAAGTATTACTTTGTAATGAGTTAGAACCTAATAATCTTTCATATTCTATGTCTACTGTTCACTAATGTGAATTCAATTTCTGAAGAAAGAAAAAAATCAGATGAGGAACATTTTTGCTTTTAGATTACTCTTAGAAGAGAACCATTCTTCACCAAGTATGAAATTACAGTCTACCACCTGGAGTTTCAGATCCTTTCAGTGTTCACAGAAAGAGCATATTCATACAGAAAGCCACACAAGATAAGCTATTATAAACGTAAGATTTAGTAAGTCATTTAGCATTTCTGCCAGTACCACCTGTAGTAGCCATAAAGACTCCCAACTTATTTTCTAAGTAATTTATTTCACACCATAGAACTGTTTGATTTATTGGAAAATGCAATGAATTGGTATCAGGAAAAAAATATAAGGACTAAAAGCATAGTCTATGTTTTCCCACTTTAACAAACTAACTAAATAGTATTAGGAGGGGTCCAGTGATCCTATGTGTTTTCATATTTCCTTCCAATTGCAGATTATTAGAGCTTTCTGGTCACGGATCTCTAATTATTTGATTTCCTAATCTTATAAACTCTCAGAAGAAATTTATGTTAATACAACAACCACAGATTCAGTTCTTTGGATATAAAAGTCAGATCAAGCAAGGATCACCACATTTTGTACATGACTCCATAGCTTTCTGTTGCACATACATTCAAAAGGGTAACTTCAAATTCTATATATTCATATAAAATACTACAGAACTGGAGACACAGCAGAAAGCCTATGAAGTGATAACACCACAAAAAAATAGCAATAGTTCTTTTACTTCTAGCATTATTTTAGATTAATTACAACATTACAGATATGCAATAGACTAACAAGACATGAAAATCCTAGCCATATACAAAATTACAACAGATAACTCTATGGAACTATACCTGCAGCAAAGAAGCCCCACATAGCTGCATATTACATTTTCTCCACAATCTGGCTCAAGAATCTCACCTCTCCTTGTCTTTAACTTCTCATTCTCATATTAATTCCCACAGTTCATGGCCACCTTAATTGTGCTAATACTATTTTCAAGGCTACACTATAAAGCATAAAATTAGCCATCACTCTTTCCATGGTCACATTTAACTGTATCTAAAGAAAGCAGTTCCATGTACCCTCTTCTTGGTGACAGTTAAAAAAATCCTCTTCTCCCCTGCAAATACTTGTTCTTGCCCTCACAATCCAGTCCACTGTTTTCTCCCAGCATCACAGTAGGAGCTAGACCTGGCTCATGCCTTAGCAGTCTCACAGGCACAGAAGAGCAAGTAGGACCTCCTGCAAGGACAAGACTACTTACAAGAGGAGTCACTTTTTGATCCCAGTGAAAAAAGGGCCCAGTCTACCCAAAGTTCCTATAACTTTGTGTCTTCAAGACATCGCAAATGCCTTGACCTGTCTTTATGACACTTCCAGTACCTCACCTACACCCCCAAGTTCAACTCCCTCCTGCATCTGTCTAAATAAAACTGAATTTTGCCTATATGCAACAGCTTAAAACTCAAATAAAAACTTACATGGAAGATATTATACCACTTGAAAAAGAAATCATTTTCTTGGAGTTTAAGTGTCTTCATTGCCTGTAACTGGTTTGCAGTTAGGCTGAAATCATATCACTTTTACAGCATTTAAGTTACGGCTTATGCCTATGATTTCTGGCAGCCTGAAAAACAGGACAGATAGTCAACGATCTGTTAGTTAAAAAATTTCTCATTATGGAAGAATTCTTAGCAAAGAACATGAAACATAGCATTATTCCCCTCCCCCCCCCAATTAAAAAAATCCATGTCTGAAGTGCACAACAAATTGTAAACCAACTTACTCAAGAGATTGAAACCAACATTCTAGAAGCAGAGGTAGAAAACAAAAAGAAATAATTTAAAGTGGGAGACATTTTGAAAGGTCACTGGTAACCCTAATTATAAACAAGAATAATCCAAACAAATTTTTCTGTTGAACAAAGAACTGACCATCAAAAACAGAGCAACAGGTACTCTGTCACATTTTTGATCTAAAAATACTATTTCAGTGATGCATAGGAATCTGGAGGTTTTCAGCAAAATATAACTTTAGAGGGTTTTATATTTGGATTTTTTTGCCTCTTCTCCAAAATTGAATTCTGCAATTTCCTTTAATTAACTAAATTTCATTGGGATTCTTTTATCATACGATAATAAAAATACTCAGTCCTAGTGGTCTAATTTTATTCTTCCAGCCGTATACCAGAGATTACAAAGAAAAGAACCTGTGGCCTACACCGCAGAGCAGTTTGCTTCAAACATACCAATTCCCATCTCTCAGGAAAGCCAAAATGAATTCATTCCCTTTTATCAACTTTTACTTTTCTGTAGATTACTTAGGAAGTTTACCTTTACCTCAAGGACTGAATTCAATACCTTCAATAAAAATATCAATTTCAAGAGCAAACAAATCTCTGTTCACTTCTACATGCAGCTCTAAGTATACTTTTCAGATGCTCACTTCCAGTTAGATAATAGTTGCTTCAAGGTACGTGTACATTGTGCCAAGTAAATACGTAAGCTAAGTATATCAAGAAACAGAATAAAATAACTCAGGCATAGCACTGCATTGGTGTGGTTATTCTGTTTCCACTTGAATTTGAGGTCTTAAACCTACACTACAAATTCAGTGCTGGACAGAGTTACTTGAAGGGTCAGAAAAACTCATTTCTCCATCAGTCAGAAGAAAAAGCATCACGATTGATGGCTCAAGAGATCTCAAAGCATTTATAAGGGTGCATTTAGAAGGGCAGCAATAAAGAAATGTCAACAAGTCCCAACAAGGGAGACTTTTAGGACAACGAAACGTCCCTCTGAAGATTGTTACACAAACTTACATAGTGATCAATACACCGTAAAAAAAGGCCTGTACCGTTTTTGATTTCCCACAGTTAGAAAACAGTGTACAGATTCTGTTTTCAAAAATTAATGGTTTGCTTCCTTTATTATCACTGACTCACTGAAGTAGTTCACAGAAGTATTCCAATCAATTTCTGTTGGCTGAAATACAAACGTGGCAGAATCAGATCTTCAACACTGTTACATACCAGTCTGTCAAGATCAAGCCTCTGATCATCTCCTATGCTTTTAAAGCCCCTAAACTCATCAGACAATGACTGCAACAAACAGGCTAAAAAAAAAAAAAATATATATATTTTTTTGCTTCAGCTTCATTACAAGTGTACATAAGCTATTTAATGTCATGCCATGTACGTGTATATGGTATGAGAGAGTCAGGCATACATGAAGTGTAATTGCATAGGTAAGGCTGGAAGAATTTACCAACCAGCTATCCAGGAATATATTCTTCTCTACTCAGCAGAAGAATAAAAAAAATTAAAAGCCTGTTGTTCTCAGCTTTTCTGGTGAAATGTAATATGCATCCAAGAACCATGGTATGCTAGACATCTGTCCAGCCCACATTAAACAAATGCTGCATCTGTGTGATGCAAGGGTTTGGAAAAGGGGGAGAAATTGGACCAAGTGCCCAATTATTACATTTTTAACTATCGTTACAACAAAAAAGACAGTCTTAGGAATTTTTTCTCCTCCAGTGAAGACGACGGACACCTGTTACAAAAGAGACCTGACAATGTATTAACATAAGCCACGGCTTTCAAGAAGTATTCAATAAGTTACCAAGGCACAGATAGCCAAAACAAACTTTTAAATACCTTGCTAAGGTGCATCTTTCCAAGTGTATTTGGCACATATATTAGTACTACATCATGTGAAGCTCTCTTTAAACAAATTAGAAAAGAAACAGTTGGCACCTGTATTCAAATAGTTTCCTCTCATTTTTATTAAAGCTCAAACCATTATTCATTTTTTCAAGGTCAGAGAAGAGGAAGTCACTCACTGTCCCAGTCTAAAACTACCAGCAAACATACACTGTGCAGTATTTAAATTGAACAAGTCTTAGGAAAATGTATGTAGTCTTCCAAACTAGAGCCCAAGCTACTGCAATTATCTAATACTACCTTTATTTTCTGAAATCCTTTCTTTACTCATAGCACTTGAAACTGACAAATACACACTTTTTTTCTGAACAACTTCAAGCACCTTGTTTACAACTGGTGTAAAAAAATGCCAAACTTTGTGGAGAATATTTACAAAACCCTTACCCAACCTATGCACTACACTTAGATCTTTATCAGACAGACATTTTGCCTTTTTTTTTTAGAACCAAATGCAGGAGAGCACAATCTTGGAGACAGTCAGTCTTTTTGGACCAAAACAGAAAAATTGCTGTTTCAAGTTCCAAGAGCTGCTCCACAGCAACAACTCTCTCACGTTGTCCCATCAGAGCTTCAGCCTGTTAAATTTTGCCTCAGTGGCAATAAGCTACTAGTAATAAGATTCTTTGTAGTGAAGAAATACATTTATTATCAGAACCTGGAAAGAAACTACCTACTCTGTGGAAAAGTAATAGTTTATGACTTATCCAATATAGCACACCTCTCCTAGAAATTGCCATATCCTTTCAAGTAAGCTTTTTACTCAGAACATTTTTTTTTAAACAGCTTTCCATAGTAATTGTGTAGAGGAGTCAGACTTGTTAAACTTCATACATAAACAAAATGCATGTTAAAACCCCCTACCTATGGATATCAATATGAATGATAGAATGTGAACTTTCCTCAAGTAACTGAAGTAGAATCTTTCTATTTAAATTAATCAAAAACAAAAGATCAAGCAAAAACTTTAAATAACCGCTACAGTATTGTAATAGTATTTCACAGTTAAAAAACAACATTTCAAGAAATACTCACATAAAGTGCATATTTACTTTAAAAAGGGAAATGCCCAAAAGAAAAGGAAATACCAAAGCATATTGCAGTCTACTTGATAACACAAAAAAGTAAATCATCACTGCTCACTAGGAAGCAGAGCAATAAAGTTATAAATATCTTATTACAGCTTGATAGTAAATTTGTATGTTAAAATTTACTCCAGACAGCACTACCTTCTTTTCACCACTCTTCATATAGGTTTCTTTCAGGAACGTAACTAATCGTAAACATAGCTCAGTATCAAGCAAAGACAGAGAAATCAACAGTGAATCAGACAGGTGCAAAGAACAAAATACCAACATGGTTCACTACAAACTAGTTACATAAAAACTCCACAATTAATCTCCTTACAAATATGGAATAATATAACCAAACATGTATTAAATTTAAAATTTTGTTATGAGTGGATATGAAAAAATATAATTTTAATATATGCAACTTTAAATCATTGTATTCATTTTGAAATTCTGCCTGGTGCAACACATCAAAGTAATTTAAAAAACAAAATAAAGTTTCTTGAGTAAGAATAGGCTAGTAGCATAATTTGAAGCTCAAGCATGGGACCTGATGAACAGCTGTAGGGTGAGGGAAAAAAAAAAAAAAAAAGAAAGAGTTCTCAAAGGCAATGACCACCACAGATATGTTTTTTGCTATTGTAATACATCATAGGAAAAGCAGCAGCCTCTTAAATAATTGGATTCTGCATTATACAGTAATTAAAAACACTTCACATAAGAAAATGTCCTCTATTTCTAAACCTACCTAATAATCACTTTTCCCTATTCAACACCTTTCCCATGATTACATGTATAAATGCTAAGAAAAATGCCTTAGCCACAATTCACTTGGTTATGAGTAGAGTATATTTTAATATCTAATTAAGATGGGTCATTATTTCAAAGAGATACCACTAGAGATTAACTGAATGATACAATATATGGCATTGACTCAATTGGCAGCAGTATTTTCTTTAGGTCTAGAACACGGTAATATAGTATGCAAGAGTTAAAATGCTTTGAACCACTCTGTCATCTCAAAGAATGTCTTTTATTAATGCAACAGAGATGCTTGCCAGGGTTTTCTTATCACCAGAATCAGTGGTGCTAAAGGTGCTATATTTCAGATGCAACTTAACATGCAGGTTCTATTTTTGTTCACTGTGGAGCCCTTTTTACAAGCAAGCAGGTAATAGCTCTGCAGACTTGACTACCTAACTTTTTATTAATATCTGTTTCCTTCCTGTCATGCCATATTGTTGAGCTCAGTTCAGGGGTACTCACATTTCTTTACTCACTCTACATCAGCAGTGGCCATATAATTCCTATAAATAGGAATTGGTCCTGAAGGTCCTACTCATAGATGTAAATGTATGTAAGTGTCTGATGAGACTGGTACTGTCTAATAAGTTTGTAAAACACACAGACATTATGGAAATGTAACATATCATTATAAAACATTTACATACTTAAAGACTGCAAAACAATAGGATTTCCTTACAATGACATACTTCCCTCCCATACTCACAAGCAAAGCAAATTAACATATCAGCATACTTCATACTTTTAATCTAACATCAGCTCTTTAATACAGTTTATAAAACACAACAAAATTAAGTAGCCAATCTTAGCAATTAATGTAGAACAAGTGCAAACTGAGCTCCTTACTCAAACCATCTGACATATGGATTGACTTTTCAAATAATTAAAGGCTTAATATGCTTGCCATTTACAAAATCAAATTACTTCATAGGCTATAGACCTGGAACTTGATCTTGCACTGGTAAAGTAAAAGGGAAATTCCTTCCACTTTTGAGTTCAGAATGTCAAAACCAAGGCTCTGAATGGTCAAGGCTTTGGAGATAGTACTGTATTCAGTACGTTACCACTATTCCCTGTTAACCACAGCTCCAGCTTCTAAAACCTACGAACTGAGAATAGATGGATCTTCAGTTTGTACATTTTGTTTTGTTATACATTCTAAAGCACTGTTTCTTCAGGGAAGCAGACTAAATACAGTAACCCCTAATTTTCTATCAGAATAACAGTGTGGTACATGACAGTGGAGCAGCCTTGCGGCTCCTCCCCTTGACCCAGCAGCTTCAAGATGCTTCTGTTTTCAAAGTTAAGGTGATCATCCCAATAGTGGTTAAGTATTTTAGAATCTTAAAGTTTATAGTAAAATTGTGTTTATTTTATTCTTTAAAAACTTCCACAAAACACACCAGTTAGAGCCTAAAATACTTGTACATTCTGTAATAAACTCAAGCTAGGCATAGAGATGTGTTTACAGCCCCTTTCATGTGTCAGTAACAGTACAATCACTATGCAAAAGCAGAGTTGCTGAATTGATAGTACTTACATATGGTCATGTTCATTTGAGATCAAGAACTGCTTTTTATTTAACTTCAAACATTTAATCTAGTACTTCTTCCTCACCTTCCTGTTCCACTTTAAGTTTAAAGCCTGATTCAGCCCCACTGAAACTGAACAGAATTTTGCAATTAATGTCCTGAACCACATCCCCATTACTCTAACAACTGTTCTCATTTTCCCCCATGTATGTCCAACCTCTATGGCCTTATACTTCTGTTTCTTATGCGGATATCACCTACACTTGCCTCTGCCTGCTATTTCCTCGGCATTGTCATTTCTCTTTTTAAAAAAGCTGAATGAAAGTGAAAGTATACAGGGGTTTGAATAATCTCGTGATGCAAGTATGGGGGAGGAGAGTAGACCAATGGTTTTCAATCTATTTTTGGACTCTTCGAGCCCTACAGTTTTCCTTTAAAGGCAATATCCAGCAACAAATGTAAATCTACTGACAATAGGGTTGGTTGGGGATTTAGTTATTAATCAACTGAGATGGGCCTCACAAAGGTCTGTAGAGTCGCAAAGGTCCTTATATCAAAGGCTAAAGACCACTGAACTAGATTTTGAGTTATAGAAGGGGCTTCTCTGTAGTTCTGTGATATAACTTAACATCTTATGTTAAGTAATTTTACACTGTTTACCTGTGCAGCGACACCATAAAGCACTAAATCACAAAGAACTTTGTATTTCTGCACTGATGCATAAATTTAAAATTTTCTATTATACATAAGCTAACAATGATTTATTTGCAACAAACAACAAAAATCTTTCCTAAAACCCAGATATGGGACAATCTCTGTCTTTTATTGTAGGCTCCATGTTCAACACAGTTACTATACAATTTGAATCACTAGGTTTGGTTGACAGGTGCAGCTGGGTGCAGTTTTTAGGTTTTTTAAGAATAAATTCTTGGAACATATTCAGGATTTACCAAAGCAAATTCAAGATCTTTTGAGTGAGATCACTGGCTGAGAACTTTAGATACTTACTAAAACACTTCTGGAAAGAGTCAGCTAGAAAACACCACTCTGTATTATTTTGATCTATTATTTTAAAGACAGGCACCATAAGCATTCAGTGGGCAGAAAGCAAAATCCTTATCTACCTCACAACAAGCTGATACCTTCACTACCAGACTACAGCAGTGTTTTCCCTCTACCTTTTTTTTTTTATTTCCTTGTCTCAGGTTCAATAGGAGAAATGTAAGATAGCTCCCATCTCAGCCTTCCTAGAAGGCTAGTTCAAGGGAAAGCAAGGTCTAGCATGAAATGAGAGCAGCATAACTGCTCAGCATGTCTTACACAACTTGCAAGCCTAAATGCCAAGGCAGACAACACTAATAAAAAGTTAGAGCTTCTTACACCTCTAAGTAAATCTGTATTCTGTCACAGCACCTTAGAGGGAGGAAATGGTTCCTTTCAAACTAACCCTAGAAATCATACCTCATTGCTGAAAAGGCATTGTAACTACCAAAAAAGTACCTCCCAATCTCTCCATGAAACCATAATAAAGCAGCCTATAGAAGCATATTAAGCAAAATTTTCAGAAAAACTAAATTTTAAACAACCGTGATCTATGGTGGTTCTCAAGATCTGTTGGCTTATGCTATCATTCAAAATTATACACAAAGCAGTAGTTTGTACAAAAGTCGTGATTTAGACACCTTAAGCTAAAGTACTTTCAGGCTCTGAACTCCAGTATCAAATGAATACCTGAATCAGGGATGCCACTAAGATGCCCAACTCTAAAAAGAATAAAGCAATTTCTGACACATCTCATCTTAAGTATTCTTTTATCAGCCCTCTTGGGAGTCTCTCCTCTCTGCACAATGCCTCTACTTTTAGCATTTCTGTTGCCCCATGTATTATTCACAGAGGTTACACACCAGAGTCCCTTTGCACATGTGGATCCCAAACTTTATTACTATCTGAAAACCATCACGAACCCTTCTGGAATAAAAATAAAAGGAGCTGCTTGGCCTATTTCAAACACTTGGCCCTAGAACCACTTGATGTACTTTGATTTTGAAGGAGGTCAGATAAAGGAAAAGTTAACTTTTTTCTTATTTAGCATATCCATGACTACAGGTAGAGGTCACACAAATTTATCTTCAAGTTCTTAATTTACAGGAAAGATCCAGTAAGCAATCGATAAACAACAGGAAAAAGCGTTTATAACTATCTCACTGATGAAAAACAGCACTATCAAGTGGCAGCGATTAAAGTGTTTTAACAAGATTATTATTGCCAACAGTATGACAAATTAAGTCTCCCAGACCACAAAATGGTAGTAAGACAAAAAATAATCCAGCCAGTATGTCAGCTCCAGATACATTGGAAATGCTTAAATACACATGAAACTAGTAAAATTCATCCCTGAAAAGACATCTTAACTGTGAGGGCCTGGGTATTCTTTTTGGATGAGGAACTCACTTACCCGGATTTCAAGTCTGTAATCCGTAAACAGTTAGTAGCATCCAGTCCTACTTTTCCATTTCTGACCACACTGGAAATGAAGGGTGAGAGCGCCGGAGAAATTCTGTTCAAGGCCACTTCAGGTGACATTTTAGTATGTTCTCCTTTCCTTTTGTCTTGAGCTGCACAGGGATGGTGGGGGGGGGGGGGGAATATAAAGGTGGGGGGGGGGGGGGGGGGAATATAAAAAAATATCCTACTTATTTGATGTAAATTCAGAGGCACTCAGCAAACATCAAAGGAAAACAGCTAAGCACACAAGCAATCAAGAATGTAGAGTAACTGAAGTGTGCACAGGTTTAGAAAGAAAAAATAAACGCAGGTAATTTTTTTTTCCTACCTCTGCAATATTCAATGAAGCCCATTTATTCAATGTTAACATAAAAAAAAGACTATGTCCAAGGCTCCTTTAATTAAGATCCTATCCCTATGAGAAATAAAATTGAGAACCTTTCTGACACTTCGCAGCCTAGCCCTTCTTGCAAGCATTTCCACTGGGAGTCTATAATTGACAAGCCACATTTGTTCTGCTTCCACTGGAATCAATGGGAGTTACATTACTGATTGCAATGGGACCAAGGGTTTGATTATCTCTCCATTTTCTCATTTGTAATTTCTAATACCACTAGTGTAGCCATAGTCAGTATTACTTTTACATTACTACATTAGGTATCTATTTACAGCATTTCATGATGCCTTTTAAAGGCCAACAGTGCTTTTCTTTCAGCAGTATCACCATACTCTTTGAAAGGCGTCTTAATTCACAAAACAGCTCAGGAAGCTGATGTACACACTTTTTAAGCAGAGCTTTTTCAGAAGTGCTTGCAATTGCTTGACCTTGTGCTAAATCAGTTAGGTCATTAAATTAACACACTTTAAGAACTTGCTGCTTTTTAGACAAAATGCAGAAACTAAGCATGCACACATTTTAACTCATTGCACCACAAAAAGGCTCGAGGATGCAGACAACAGACAGTGGTAGGAGAACTGGGAGAGAAGAAGGGTAAGTAACCTATTAAAATGCTAACTTAACATATTCAGTCACACTCTTATGCACAGAGTTCCATCTGAAAATAAACTGAACTTCAGAGTTTTAGAAAACAAAGCCATAAATGACTCAAGGTAACATAAACATACCACTAACAAGCAGGGCAGAACAGTTCCTACCTAAACTCTGACCGTTAGAAGATACTTTTAAAAACATCTATTTAATTTAAAAACACCAATACATACTGTATTTACCTCCTTACAAAATGCTGCATTAATAAGTGTTCTATAAAGAGAGTACAAACAACTCAAGGCAATAGCTGCAATTTTCTGTTGTTTCTAACACTCAGTTTACAAGCATTTATTGGTAACTAATGGATATTCTAAAAACTGGTAATTCCCTGTAACTGGGAGCAACATTAAAGTTACACATTTTATTCTCATGAAAATCATTCACACTGAAATAGCATGAAGCAATGTCCAAGAAAGAGTATTTATCCTGGCTACTCGGCATGCATCTGAATAAAGCAAAGGCCAGGCACTTTAAGGCAAACAAAAAGACTAATAAAGTAAGACTTCCTAAAAACTGTAATTATCTTTAATACACTGGTTCTTACATTTTATGTCAGCAAAGATGAAGCCTAAATACCCATGTCCTAACATATAACATGTTCTCTTTACATATACGATTTGCCGTAATCATATGGGCAACAAGTTTGCTTAGCAAACACCTACAGCGATTTAAGATGCTACCTCCTGTTTGTTGCTTTTCTACCAAAAATTACTGCCTACTCACCTTTCTTCTTCCCCAGAGGAACTGAGAGAACAGAACACAAGCCCATACTTGACCTATTTCAATGTGAAGTCCAATGGCTTAGACTGAACAGCTAGTAAAAATGAGTTTAAACTAAAATGATACTTTGCACAAGAGTGTCTAAAACAGGGCACACATTTCAGTCTACCAGCTCTGCTGTAGTGAGTCATTTAAAGCAGAGGGGCAGCTGGACTGATGAAGGTAAGAACTTCTTCAGACAGGAAAACTTGCTGAAAAACAAGCTATCCTTCTAGCAATCTTAAAGGTATACACAAAGATCTCAGAACTGGTTCTGATAACGACACATTTTAAGGGGATTGTGTTATGAGAATAGAATTGTGAGACGTAATACACACGGTGATCGAAGTTGGACAGATGCACCTTCCAAAATGAACTGCAGGATGAGATTCCTTATCTTTTTGTTAATAAGATATGCAGATATTGTCAAAACAAGAGGTAAATGACTGTTAGGCATTTTCCTGGGTTTATTGCATCATTTCGTTAAGATCCACAATACCTTCTACATAACAAGCCAGATACACAATACTTAAAGGGCCACTATCAATTAAACTCACTGATTTATTTTGTAAACAAAGGTCTTTACAAACTTTAACACAATTAGTACCATTTTCATAAGTTTCAGTTGTCACATACATATTTTTCCCCAGCTTAATTTTCCCACAGTACTAGAAACAGAACACAAACAAACCCAAGGGAATTAACAAAAACAAAATTCTCTAAACTGTTTCCCTCCCAAAACAAAACATTTGAAAGAAGTAAACAAGCTAATAGTTGAATCCTTCTAGCTTCAGCAGCCTATCATTACGACTTCAGGCAAATTTAACATAGTCTTCACAGCAACCGTAAAATACCAGGCACCGCTTCAGGCACCAGAGTGTCTGGATGCGAAATACTCTGTTCCCCCACCACAACACTACGGGCGTTAAGCGAAGCTCTAAGGCGGCAAAGATAAACGCTGTGGTAGAGGCCTGGCAGTGCGAGGCAGCCTTCTCCTGCCCAACCCTCTCAGCTCGGCCGCCAGCAACCTGGTTGTGGTGGCTTCCACTTTGAGGGTGGCAGCAGCAAGAGTCCGGGTGTAGGGGAAACGAGGGGGACCCACGACCACCTCCACCTTCTGCCTCCGTCCCCGAACACATCCCTGCCTGCCAGACCGGAATGCGATCGGTAACGTGGATCTGCGGGGCCGCAGGTACACCCCCCGGCAAGGTCCCTCAACCTTGACCCGGGAGGCGGGACATGTCCCCTGTCCAGCACGGCTCCCTCCCCGGCCGGGCCCCCGCTGTCG
>NW_010527250.1:0-232 GCF_000687285.1 Phaethon lepturus
AATGGCCCTACCTGGAGCCTCTGGCAGAAAGTATCAGGGGAGACCCGAAGTCGACCCCTATGGTTTTGGAGTCAGGGCTACAGAGGATCCAAGACTCGCTATGCTCCAACTGAAAAAGAGATATTGGCAGCATATGAAGGAGTTCAAGCTGCTTCGGAAGTGGTTGACACAACTCCTCCTGGCACCTCGACTGCTGATGCTGGGCTGGATGTTCAAAGAGCGGGGCCCCTCT
>NW_010527250.1:553-763 GCF_000687285.1 Phaethon lepturus
GTCCATGCGCTCCTTTGCTTCCTCTTAGTTGTTTACCACAGCTCCTTCTCCTCAAGGTTGAGCCCTTGCAGGGTGATCCCAACATCTCCCCCTTTTTGTCTATAAACAAAACCTGATGGATCATTCGCTGAAGCATGGTGCGCAGACATGAAAGCAAACAAGGAACATTTAACAAAATGCAACAAAAAATGGCCAATGCTAATAATGCCG
>NW_010527251.1:0-1494 GCF_000687285.1 Phaethon lepturus
AAAGGGTAGAACTCATGGACTGAGATAAAGATAGTTTAATGTGGCAGGGGAAAAAAGAATAATAATAAAAATTAGAGAAAAAAAAAAAGAAAAAGGTAAAAGAATATGCAAAACAAGTGATGTACAACACAGTTACTCAACACCCGCTGACCCATGCGCAGCCAGTTCCTAAGAGGAGGCAGTCCCCCCACCCCGCTTTCACCTAGTTTATATACTGAGCATGATGTCATATGGAATATCCCTTTGGCCAACTGAGTTCAGTTGTCCTGGTTGTGCCCCCTCCCAGCTTCCTGTGCCCCCCCAGCCACCCCCACTGGCAGGCCAGAGCATGGGAAGCTGAAAAGTCCCTGACTGCTTAGCAACACTAGAATCAGTATGTTATCTATATTTTTTCATCCCAAATCCAAGCCACAGCACTATACCAGCTATCAGGAAGAAAATTAACTCTATCCAAGCTGAAACTGGGATAGTTTTATATGTAATGAAATATAATGTTAAGCTAAAATGTTTTCTTTAACATTTCTCAACATTTTCTCAACATTTCCAAAATGGAAGCTTTTTACTTTAAAGTGTTCAAACTACATATCTCAGTGTTTGAAATTGTCTGCTTTTTATTTTGCCCAAATTACTTACAAATCTTATTGCATTAACTCCCCAAGAAACTGATTTTTTATACCAAATCCACTGTTCCTTAAATTTTTCACAGATGTACTGGAGAATAATACAGAAAAATAGCAATGATAATTATCTGTCACAAACCATATGCTGTTCAAAAAATTTTGTTTACAATAGACCTGTAAACATTTTTTTTAATCAAAACCTGGTATATTGACATTTTAGAATGCAAGAAATTTTTACAGTGTCTGGTTATATAATATCTCCTGTTCAAAGTGATGATAGTCCATTTTTCATGAGCACTTGGTATGGCTTTTTTCTGTAAAAAACTTATTCATTATGCTTCCAAGAAAAAGCCCTAGAGAAAAAATAAGGTACCAAAATAATGGTAATTACTCAGAATTTTTTTGTAGTTGCAAGGAAGTGTTTCACATTTTACTGACTAAAAAGAGACCTGTCTTTGCCCAAAAAGAACAGATTGTCCTTGTTTCAGAAATCTGAGAAACAAAAAGCATTAAAGCCTTTTTCTATCTCCTAATAGAGCATCTCCCTCTGTACAGATTCCTCTGTACCTGTGACAAGACAACCAAAGATTGTTCCAAAAGTAATTGTATGACTTCATATATTAATGCCTGCCCACCTATTGCTCTTTTTCATAAATATTATATACAATACGTTGCCTCTTTGTTTTATAGCCTCTTTTTCCAATGTGGAATCAATTGTAAACTTATATTTTTGGAAGAGGAGCAACACATGGTATTTTAAAACGCAGAATTTTTGGAAGAAAATTCTAGACTGCTCTCTGGACCTGAATTTAAGATTTTACAGAATCACATACAATCATTGATGTTGGAAAGGACCTTCAAGATCATCAAGTAC
>NW_010527252.1:0-7109 GCF_000687285.1 Phaethon lepturus
TGCGGCCCCCGCCTGCATCCTCCTGCCGAGGGGGCGGGGCGGAGGGCGGTGCTCTCCGGTTGCCCGGGTTACGGGGGTACACAAGCCGGTGGCGGCGAGGTGCGTGCGGCAGGCGTTGCGCCCTCGCTCTGCCCCCTTCGCTTAACGTAAGTGAACCCCCAGTCCCTGAGGGGCGCCGACGGCGGGGATCGCCTTTGCGCTGGGGTCTGGTTTATTTCTTTGGTTCCTGGTTGGGGTGGATTTGGTAATTAGGAAATTGCCCCTTTGTTGTAAGGGTTCGGGAAGGGGGTGGAACGGCCGGAAACGCCAGGTGAAGTTCAGCCCGTGAGTTTCCGTGAGAGAAATGGAGGGCTGGTTTGTGTGCGGTGTTTTTTTTAATATTAAAATACTGTCCCGGTCAGTCAGAATTATTCTGACGGTGTCAGAATGTTTCAGTTTGATGTGTCAAAACAAAATTTTTAAGATTTTCATCCTGAAGTAGAATTTCTTAATTTAAAAATGTCTGGGGTTGGGCAGGGAGGGGAGATTTAAGTGGCCCTCTAAAGAAAGCGAAGTTTTGTTTTGCCTTCTTCAAGCATGCTTCATCAAGCTTCTCACATTTTTGGACTCCATTTGTTTGAAAGGCCCACCCAAACTTTGTTCCAGCTTACCTTAATCAGAAGCTTGCTTCAGTTTTACTTCGTTGCATAGCACTGGATGTGCAATCTCTTGCTAGTCCTGGAAGAGCTGGGATTTATCAGAGGATTACAGAACAGATCATGAAGCGTGATTTAATTCTGCAAAGCCTTATTCGTGTACCTAGCTGTGGACACAGCGAGTAGTTCCACTAACCATGGCAGGACTCTTCTGTGTCTGAAGCTCACAAGAGAAGGTCTTAGCAGGTCCATGGTCCATTGCAGAGACCAGAGAGAAGTTACAACTTCTCTGTGTGTTAATTGGAACAGGAAGGAAAAGGCAATGAAACAACTACATGCTGTTTAAAAAAGAGTAACAGGCAGTTTGAGAGTCAGAAAGGAGTCATTATCAACAACCATATAGTTGCAGCTAGGGATCGAGGGTGGTTCTGACAATCCCTTATATTTCAGAAGCAGCTCTTCTCTTAGTAGTGGGTGCATTGTGTATGTTCTCTAAATGCTGCTGCTGCTTCTAACAGCTTTTGTTAGAAGCAATTCGCCTTGTAACACATTATTATTCAGTTCCATTTCTAAGTATGTGTCATTTTACACATATATAAGCTATGGTATTTTATAGCAAGCTTTTTTTCCCCCCAGTCTTAGATAATATATGGCTTCACAAGAGGAAAACCAAGCTCAGCCCTTTGCAGACATCTTTGATGAAGATGAAGCTGAAAAATCCTTTCTGTTGTCCAAGCCCACTTGCTTAGTTGTCCTTGGAAAGCCAGTAAGATGTCTGATAGAAGTGGTTTCTTCAGATATTCTGCTAACAATTCTACTTTTCCTTTCAAAACATCAGTGTAGTGACACTAGCAAAAAGGTCAAAGGCCTACTTTTTTATCTTTTCCACTTTGCAAATCCTGCAGGTTGTGGTAAAGATTCTGATCTCATTTAATGAGGCCAATTTTTGGTCTGACTGGTCAATTACAATTAAAAATGTTATTACTGTACTTAAAAGTCACATGTTGCTCAAAAAGCTTCTCCTCTTTTCACATTGGCAACTGGATTGTTTTAATGTTATTTCAGTATCCTAAATTTTAAAAAACTTGACATATTAAAGACATAAATAGACATAAAATACCTTCAAATCAATGTACTGACTTACAGACATGCAATGAGATATTAATATTAAAAGTTTGATGTAATTATATGTCATATATTTGGGAATGACTGAAATCCACCAAGGTGTCCTGATAAGGAGATTTGTACTATATTTTAACTGTCGTGCAAGGTCTCTCTTTTTCTCAAACAATTTGTGGCCTTCTTTACTGTGTAAAATTTGATGTTTTGTAATCCTAGACTTCTCAGATTTCATCTTCCCAAATGTAGGAGACTGTACGAGTGATTTTACATTAGTGCCTTAGTTTTCTGAAGGGGGTTCTTTTTTGGTGCAAGTTTGCCTTTTGTCTGTACTGAATCTGGTATGCACTTAAAACACACCACCGGTGCCCTGAAAGCTGCTTTCCTCTTGAACAACATTGCAGTTACCCATGAAAGGTGCCTTCAGAGCACCCCACTTCCCATGTGAACAAAAGGTCCTCTATCAGCTTGCCCTCTGCATTTGTGTGTGTTTCCCTTAGGTAACACAACAGAGCGTGAAATGACCGAATGGAAATCTGCTTTGTGCTGCCTAGCAGGTAGAGAGATAAATGGTGTGCACCTAGAACCGACAATAAACCCAAACTTCAAAGCCAGTTGACCCACCAAATCAAGCCCCAGTCCCTCTCTGCACCACACCACGTACTACTGTAGAGCCCTCCTACATTGTGGTGCGGTGCATCAGCATATAGTCACATGGCAGTCGCAGATTTTATCATGGGAAATGGCCATAGTGTTAAGATGCAGCTACATTTCCTTTCTTCAAAGACTTTCAGCAGGGTGGAAGGCTCCCAGTCCATAGTGTTTGCACAAGCCTGCATGCTTTCTTACTCCTTGGCTCCACTTGCTGGGTAATGCTTGACTGCAAATCTTTACATTTGACTAAACTGAGAAAGGAGGCAGGGTGGTGTTCTGCAAGTGGATGAGATGCAAACATCACAGTGAGACTGTATAAGGTGATAGCCAACAAGTGTGCCTTATGGTCAGCATGAGACTCGAAAATGTATTCAGCTCAGTAGAAAACTACAGTGGACTGGCTTGCCTAGTTTGAAACAAATGACACATTTCCAACTTTATATTTTTATAGGCCAAACCAGCATAAGATACACATTGAAGGACAGTGCAAAAAACATATAAGGAATTGATATTCTTATGTGAAATCATTGCCTTCAGTAGATGTTTGATATTAATACAAATTTTAACAAAGGGTTAAAATTGCACAGGCCCAGCTAAGAAGACAGGGAATTAAATATTCTATTTTTATGATAATATCTTTTATTTATATGACTGATGCATAGAGCATCTGTCTTATTTAAAATACTTCTTTTAAGCTAAAAGCATAGTGCCATTAAAGCAAAACCAAATACATATATTCTCATCACACTCATAGGCTGGAGTGTTTGCTGATACATTGTTAACTGGGACTGTGATTTATTTGTGTTTTTTTTAAATTTTTTAATCACAAAATTTATCTAGGGCAAACAGACTGTCAAAAAAGGTCTTCTTGTATGCCTTTGAAAAAAGGGCATAATCCTAAGGGTAGAAGGCAGGGAGTTTTGCAAAATCCTATTCAGGTACCTGTACTCTTAGAGGCCTCATTACTCTTGCTTATGTTGGTTCCTCAGGATTCATATAAGTGATAAAATAAACATTTTGTCAGTATGTAAACCAGATTTGTGGACTAACAAGGGCAGTTTTTACATATTCATTGTTTTAGTTAAAGAATACTATCCCTATGTATCTTCCCAAGAAATGGCTGGACAGGTTTGCATCATAATTTGAGACTGAAGATAATAAATTTCAGTCCCAAAGGGTTTCTCGTAGGAATTTATAGGGAAATCATAGCTGAGTTTTAGAGAGAGTTACTCAGAAACAAAGTCAATATAATTACTCTGGAAATAATTAACGGCAAAGGACAGTAACAGTCTATTAGCAATGCAAGACAGTATAGAATAGAGGATGGTATTCAAAAGAGTGTTTGTGTTTGCCCAGTGCCTAACTCAGAGATCCTAATCCTGATGGTAGCTTTTAACTGTTTTTATCATATGAAAATATATTCTTTATTGTGTAATATGTTTGGGCTTTTTTTCCTTCTGCCTGTTTTTCCTTTAAATGTATATTTTTCATTTTAAGGGTTCTGGAAAGAAAACGTTAGCTAGAAAACTAGCACAAATACGGAAATGCATTTTCATAGAAGGTAAACATACACTGCATTTGAAATGTTGCCTTGGCTTCATAATGTCTTTTGGTTTAGAGTATCCTTGCTGTTCCCTGTAATTCAAAATGACGTGTTTCTGATTGCAGTAAAGACTACTGTTAAGGACCAAGTAACCATTTTGCCAGAAATGCAATTGCTGAAAAATGGCCTTTTAGTTACAGGAGGCTTAGAAAATATTTCCTTCCCTTCCCCTTTCCCTTTCCCTTCTCTCTTCTCTCTCTTCTCTCATCTCTCGTCTCTCGTCTCTCTTCCCTCTTTTCTCTCTCTTCTCTTCTCTCTTCTCTCTTCTCTTTTCAGAAAGGGATATATGTAACACATAATAATCAAGTCCTATTCCCAATCCTGTAAGGTGATTCATGTGACCCTTCTTGTTCACATGGAGGCAAGTCATTCAACTTCAGAGAGCACAGAGATTTTCCAATAGACCATGAACAAATAGGATGATCTTTTCTTTCTGTTTGTGCAGTGCCTAATAAAAGTACTGGGATGTACTCCAGGAAACGGAAACGTGGATTTTGTATCAGTATAATAATGGATGGAATGGGAGCTGGTACTTTCAAATTTCTAAAAGAAAAACATCCGATGGCTTATTACAGAAGATGTAGTTAATTTTTACCACCATTTGTTTCCCAGAATGCATGATACCATTTCATTTTCTAAACTATCCAGCTCCATTTCTGACAGTCCCTCTCATCAAAGATTTTTGAAGATCTGTAGAGTAAAACCTGTTGCTTGCAACATTATCTTATTCCCTATCAACACATTGCTAGATGTGTTTTTTCATTTCAAGGCATCTCAGCAAGAAAGTAAGTTCCTACAAAAATAATTAAGTCTCTGGCAGTTTTCTTTTGTACTAATTTTGTCACCAGTAACAAAAAAAAAAAATAAGTATCTGTAATTTTTTTAAAGCCCTGGTAGTATTTTTGTATCTGTGACATTATAATTCGCAAGTCTTGATTCATTCCTTAAGTTTTATGAAAAAAGAGAACTTTTCCAGCAGATTTGTCCTACCAGTTTGAAGGCTAATATAATCTTTTTAAGCAGAAGAAAAGAAAGCACATAACAACCTTAACCATGAAGCAATTTCTTGACTGCCTCTTTGGGGACACCAAATTATAAATCTGATTTTATGGTATATATGTCTACAGTTGTTCTGATTATGAAGTAACTCCTTATATATCAATTTTCATTATATTTTTTTCTTTTAAATGTGCCCCCTAGTATTTTTTATTGTTCTAATAAAAGCCCCCTAGTGGACAGTGTAACACTTCATATTCCTGTGAATACACAGGCTTATTTTCAAATTAAGTATCTCTATCTTATTTTGAAGATTTGGAATTATAATATGGTAAAATTCAGTTTTAATAAAATGCTTTTTTGACTTATGGAAATACTGAGTTTTTAGTTCATAGGATTGTCTAACAAAAATTTAATACCTAGTCCAAAACATAGATCAGACCAAAATTGGAAGGAGCCTTAGGAATGTACTTAAGCCAGTCCACACTGTTTGAAAGTTTTTAAACCATTATAACAAATGTCTATCAAATCTGTTTTTAAAAATTTCTAGGCAGACCACAGTCTTTGCCATTAGAAAGTTTTTCTTAATGACTGATGTAAATCTCTCTTATTGCATTTCTATGTAGATTAAAAGCATTATTCTTTTCTTCTTTTGCTCATGATATTTCTTCTAATCTTCTTTTGTCTAGTGTACCCACACATGTGTACACACACGTTCCTTCAACTTTTCCTAATACTTTTTTTTTTCATTTTCCACATCAAAAAAGAAGGAAACAAAGAATGGGAAACAAAGAATTCAACATACAGAAACATGCATAATATAGCTCAGAAAGGACCTCCAGAGGTCATTGAGTCCAACCTTTCACTCAAAGCAGGGTCAACTAGAGAAGGATGCTCAGGTGTGTGTCCAGTTGAGTCTGGAATATCTCCAAGGATGGAGACTCCACCACCTCTCTGGGCAGCTCTTTCCAATGTTTGACCACCTTCATGATGAAAAATTGCTTCATAATTGGAATTTCTCATGTTCCTATTGTGTCTCTTGCTTCCTGTCCTATCTGCACTTCTGTGAAGACAGCGGTTCTGTCTTTGTGCCTTGCCATTAAGTAGTTTTAGACAGCAGTAAGAGCTGTCCTGTTTTCTCCAGGCTGAACAAGGCCAGCTCTTTCGGCTTCTCCTAGTACGTTCAACACTTCCAATCATTTTGGTGCTCTCCACTGGACTCGCTCCAGTGTATCAATATCCGTCTTGCGCTGTGTTATTTATTTAAAAAATAATCGAAGTTAGAGAATTATTAAATAGGAAAGGTGTTTACAATCTTGGTAATTTGACAAAATACTTTCTATCCATTTATCCAATGAATAGGTCAATACTCATAAATAAAACAGGGCCAAGGTACATGTACAGTGCTGATTTTCAGTTGTCTGTGTTGTTTGTTAATACATTCCCTGTCTCAGTTTGGGCCCATGGCAAATAGTGCTCTCCCAAACACACCTATTCATAGTATGAAGGATAGTATGCATGATGGTCATCATGACTAGTAGGATCAATTTGAAAACATCAGAATCTGTGTTCTGGGGAGAAAGATTTTAGCTACATAGGTATGAACCACCTGGCCAGCACCAAACCTGGCTTGGTTTATTAATAATATAGATGTGGCCTGAAGGGTCATTCTTTAAAATTTTTGTGAGTGTCTGCTTATTTCAATGGTATTAGAAGTGTGAAAGACTTCCAGGATCATTCTGCTATGATGTGCCTGTTCACAGAGACAGCGCGCAGGCCTTTGAATTTGATGGGTGTCAAATTTAGTATTTATTTAATTTTAGATAATTAGACAATGTAAGGAGCAGGTTTTTAAAGCAGCTTTTTTAAAAGCCCTTAAAGCCATTTTTTAAAAGCCCTTTAGACACACAACTGGTTTTGTGTGTCTAAACAGTTCTTTTTCTAAAACTTGCTTTTAAAATTTGGGAAGTGTTTGAGCTCAGATACTCATCTCTGGATTACATACCAGTAATACTAATTTAATATAAATCAGTAGTTAAAATAATCTTGCAAGGCTGCTGTTGTGCATTTGTCTGTAGTATCTATAGGGCTAAACTGTAGGG
>NW_010527252.1:7140-58293 GCF_000687285.1 Phaethon lepturus
CATTGCCAGAAGGCACCAAGTTCTGGATGGACAAAATATAATAATGTCCCTAAATATAACGGCTGTTTGTACAAAAATAGTCTGGTTGCTTGGAGCATGCATACATGCTTATAAGTGTGTGTGTGACTATATGTATCTCTGCATGTACATGTCTGTATATAAAATATTTTTTATCAATTAATTTTATTCTGTCTGATATGCTTTCTCAGCTTTGGAAGTAATTCAAATGAATATTCATGAAGGAACAGAATATGGGCTTAAGGTAAAGGGCTAATCTTCTAGTAAGTTTTGTCACATTCTTGAAAAATACATATTATATAAGACTATGTTTTGTTTTGCATCTTACCTTAGTGTCAAGAATTGCTTTTTAAAGGTCAAAGTATTTCTGAAGAACTGGTCACAGAAATGATTCTGAAAAAGATTGAGTCACCAGAAGTTGCTCATTTTGGTAAGTATATTCATAGCCTAAATTTCTTAGAATGAGCTAGCTATAATTTTGACAAACTTTGCATCCATCACTGTTCAAATATAATTTATTTCATAATAGACGGTAGCATCTTTTCTTGTGCTCTTCAGGATGTGGAATATCCGTAAACTGACAGTGTATTTAGGGATTGATTTACCAATATGGGAGATCAGAAAGTGTCATACCAATCCTACGTTGTGTTAATTTTGAGGAAATTAATTTTCCTCAAATTTTAAGTGTTTCTATGACTCTCATTTGACAATATTACCTGGTTAGAAAAATTTTAGGATTTAAAATATAGCAGTATTCAAGAAAAAAAATCTGTAACAACAACAAAAAAACAAACAAAAAAACCCAGTAAAAATATTTTGAATGTTTAAAGTAATGAAAAAGAAGAAAAACAGATTATTTAAAATGCAAAGAAAGTATTACAGTCTTTTTTTTTTCCTTACAACATTGTTTATTCCTTCTGTATTTTGTCATGGAGAGTAAGTTAGATAAAAATAGTATTGGTAGTGGTAATAATTCTTCTTTTTGAGGAAGCATTATGAGGCTGTTAAGACTAGTGCTGCAGATCTTGCTAGAGTCTGAACCTGCTTTCCTGAAGAGGAAACAAATATACTGCTAAGTGGAAAGAAAGTAAAAGAAAATGTAGTTTCTTTTTCTGGTGCTGACTTCTATTTGAAATTTCCATCATAGAAGAGAGACAGGTATAGTGCCAAGAAAATGTTAAGTTTCTACTGCTCTGAAAACTAGCACAATTCTATAAGCTTTCAGTTACAATGTTTTTTGTTCCTCCTGTAGTCCAAGACTCAACGATTTTTCAAAAGATGCAACCTTACCTCATGAAACCAGGCTTTTAAAACAATAGGCAAAAGACAGAGAAATAGGGAAGAAATTAAAAAAAGACATTATGAGGAAACAAAAATTTGAGGGAAGAAGTAGCAGCAGAAATGCCAGTCTCTTAATCCATATGTCAGGACTTTAATAAAAGCCTAAAGAGATGTCTGTGTCATCTGACTTCTCCTCTTTGAGTCAATCTGATGATGAATGCCTAAGATACATGTATCACAGAGGACCACAGAGACCCTTGAGGTTATAAACATGACTATGAAGTTGATAGAAGTTTGGTATTTGTAGCCACACCATTTTCTGTGTTACAGATGCCCAAAGGCAGCAAGGAATAGAAAATCGACATCCTCACTATTTTTCCTACCAACTAGAACTCATCTGAAAACCAATTTTTGTTAAGTATTTTCTAGTTCTAATCACTTTTTGTTTAGCAACTGCCTTAATACAATCCTTGGAAAGCTTAAGTTGGCTTTCACCAGGAACTAATTAGTCAATTGGCTATTAATTATTCATTAAAGATTTTAGAAATAATGTTGTAGGAGAGGCTGAGTTTTTACTTTTAATTTTTGTTTTTAACTTACAAAATACAAGTTTCTGAACAGTACACACAATAAGGAATTCTTTTCAATTATATTCTTCTGACTTAAATAATAAACATATGTTGGAGACTGATGTGTCAGAGGTATTCAGAAGTGCTAAAACAAATGATAATATTTAAAAACTGTAGGTCACTAAAAACAGATTATTTGGGGTTTTTTTACTTCTGAAGGAAGTCAGATATGAAGCTTCTAAGCTATTTCTTGAAATAAGCAGTGTCTCTTTTTAAAATAACGTAGGAACTGAAGGATTGCAAAATAACAAGCATACCTGTATTTTAGGGTGTTGTAGGTAAGAAAATAAGGAATTATAACCTCTTTGTAGCTGGCATGCTTGCTTTTTTTTTTTTAATAGAACAAGAAAACAACCAGGCTTTCATATCATGTTAACCTAAATAATATTTGCAAAGGAAAAATCTATGTCATTATCACAGGGGAAAACTGCTCAATTAGCGTGATTTAAATCAGATCAGGACCAAAGTTGTTTATTGATTTATTAATGGGAAGTAATTAACTGGCAATCAGTGAACTGGCAGTCAGTGAAGAGGTTCAGTATCAGCCACACAAAACACAAACCACAGCACTTGGCACTTGCCAAATATTAATAAACACCTATAAACTTCTAAACACCTTCCTAAAACTAATTCCAAAGAGTATACTCAAGCTGACATGGTTATGCATGCAAACACTCTCTCAAAGATGGGTGGAAGTTACAAGCACACATTCCCTTTCCTGGGAATGCATGTTCACCTATTTAATCACACTTTCTGTCGGAAATGTGGCTGCTCTAGCTTTGCCTGTGTGTGCCATTTCCTACAGTCTACTAATCCACACACCAGTGAGAAAGCTCCCCATGAGCTCACATACACGCACTCGAGGTGTGGGTCACTATGTGTTTAAGCCTGTTCTGTCAGTCCAGTCATTGAAACGCAGTTTACTCGCAGCATCCAACAGGGAGGCTGCTCTGTCAGGGCTTTGACAGCACGTTGTAGTGCTGGCACATCAAACCTGCTTAGGCTGCTGTTCTTTTACCTTGTTCTCACTCTAAGGTCTCTTCCCCCAGTCACAAATTTTAATGCTTCTTTTCAAGATGGCTTCTTTTTTCCTCAAATGTCTCTTGGTAAACCCAAGGATATTATTTGATCTCATTGACGGTTGCCTCAGGTTGCCTTTATCATTGTTAGTCTCCCCACAACATTATCGGTTTGGGGGCAAGCACTGCAGTGTCTGAGTGAGGCACATGAAGCAGGTGGTCTGAGTATGATCTTTAATCATAGCATCATAGAATCTTTGGGTTGGAAGGGACCTTTTAAGGCCATCTAGTCCAATCCCCCTGCAGTGAGCAGGGACATCTTCAACTAGATCAGGTTGGTCAGGGGTCCAACCTGACCTGGAATGTTTCCAGGGATGCAGAAGCTACCACCATTCTGGGCAACCTGTTCCAATGTCTACATATTTCTTATATTTCTTAACCGACTTAACAAATTTTGAGAGTCCTATATTAAGTTGAAAACACACTTTTTTTCTGTGTTTTGTCTGAAGGAGACATGGGTACACAATTTTTTAATAGTGTTATGTCATGTATGTGATTGTGCCACTAAAATAGAGGACATGAGTCTAACTAGTCCTATATTTGACATAACCTTCTAAAAGATGTGTTTAATAAAATGTATTCTGCAGGTTATATTCTCAGTGGATTTCCATCTCTGTCGGAGGAATACATGACTGTTTCACAGCAAATAGAGAAAATAAAAAATCTAAAATTAAAACCGGATTTCCTGATTAACATTAAGGTAATATCATCTTCAGTAACTTGCTAGTCATTTTCCTAATTATTAGTAGACTCATATGCTGTATATGTCAAAAGGTAATATTTTCCCCTGTGCATTTGAGTATAGTATTTATTGAGGAATATTAAATTGTTCTATTTTATAGTGGAATGCAATTACACTAGTTTGTTCCAGTATAAGCATTGTTCATGTAAAATAATGAACATTTCTTAAAACTTCGATAGCAGTTACAGTCTTTGCATGTCTGCCAGTTAGAAGATACAGGTTTTCAAGAAAAGAAAACTTTGAATAACATTATTATTATGAGATTTTGCATACATGTACATCTGACATTCATGTGTATCAGGAAGAAGCAAATTGGTTTATTTTTTACTCACTAATTGTGAAACTGCTTCTTAGTAATTATTAGTTCATCTCATTTTACAAATCTCAATTTCTTCATGAGTAGTAATGTGATATACCAGATACTTTACTAAGGTGACTCTAATATAACCAGAGAAACATAAATGATTGTTAGTGTAGGATTAAAAGGACTTTCTCAGTGTAGCTTAAAAGAAAAGACTTGCTGGCTACGTCCATATTAGTAAATAAAACAAGGCAAGAGCGCCTCTTCAGACATCAGGCCTACTGGTTTGTCAGAACACAGCTAACCTGTCTTGTTAGTCAGAATGGGGCGGCCATGTCCAAACTGCCCTCTGGGAAAGGCTCTAAGCCTGTGCCATTCTCCAGATTGTGCCCAGCTATTCACCAGGGGAAATACTAGCTGGCCCACACCAGACTTTGCCAGACTCCATGCAAAGTAACAGTATATACAATCATCAACAATGGTTCAGGCCCTTTCTCTTGCAATGTTTTATTTATTATCAGCTAGATTTTTTCTGTCTTTTAGCCTGAATATACAGAATGAGCTGCTGAGGCAACTCTGAATAATCAGCCTCTGGTGTCACACTCCATTTTCATTGGGATTTTGATTCTAGTTGTCATATATATGTGGTTTGTCAGATAGTAAGCTTCAGTGCATGGTCCTAGTCTATCACTTTGCCACATTTAAGTCCATATTTGTTTTAATCCCATACTTTTGAGATTTAATTTGACCATGCATAATGAAAATTTGTGAATGCCTACTTCAAACTGCTTTTTCTATGCTCATGAAAATATCTTAAAACATCAGAGAAACATATTTTTGTGCTGCTTTTCAGGCAGTTTTGATGTTTTCAGCTACAGAAAATTAATCTTTGTTTTAATACCAGATAGTTATAAATCCCAGTTCTTAAGAATGTATGTTGTATAGTTTCATGTGCAACAGTACAAATAGAAGAGTGATACTAACTATACTAGAAAGAAAACGATTCTTGACTTCACGTAGTCACATAATCTTCTCTGGAAAGAAGACTGAGACTGAATGCTCATGGGTTCAAACTATTTTCACAGATTTGTCAGAATTCTAACCATTTTCATTATATCAAAAAGAAAAGAAGGTGGCAGATTCTAGATAACTCTGGGAATAATGAAATATTATTATTAGCAGACCAATTTAGAGAAATTTTGTCCCTCAAGGACAGGAGATGTACCTTTGAAAAAAGAACCATATCTGATTGAATTTCTCCTTCCCTATTTCAAAATGCGCTGTCATATACCAGTCATGTCAGCTGTATGACTCACTGTAGAAGTATAGAAATATCCTGAAGTATTGTAATGCTTCAAGGGATACCTCAGGAAATGAGTGTAGTGTGCCTATTGCTAGCAATGCATGTCAAAAGCTCTATATTTTCTTTAGATATCAATTCTCTGTTTCTGTAAAAAATTGATGTTAACAACTATAATATTTTCTTGTTATGTCAGGTTTTTCATATGTTTGAAGGGTAGATGTTAGTGATTTAGAAAGGAAGAATAATTATTGTTTGTTGTGCCCCATTCCCAATTCCACAGTAGAATTTTAAGATGCCCATCTTAAGACCCATCAGATATTTGAGGACTCCAAGTGTGTATTAATGCAATAATTAATGACAGGTCAGATAGAAGCTGTATTAACTATGATCATAGTGAGCGAACATTCAGACAGCATCTCCTCCTCTGGTCCACTGTTATCTGCTAAGTGATTGCAGACACCCAACCAGCTTTTTGTTTCAGGGGAAAAAAAAAAAAAAGAGGTGAAGAAAAACAATCCATTCAGTGTTAACAAAGTCAGGTCTACATCCCTGGAATGGATGGACTCCTTAAGCAGCCTGTGAACAGCCACAATTCTAAGAAGGAATCAAACATTTGACAATGTAGAAAGAAGGCTCTTGGTGGAGCCTATAGGAATGGCACACCCAGTATTGTCTTAGCTCAGAAGTGGGGAGGTGGAAACAGTCACAGACTGTTAGAATCATAGAACCATTTAAGTTGGAAAAAACATTTAAGATCATCAAGTCATGTTAGCTTTTAGTTGAAAGGCATATTCTTTTAGTTAGGATAAACTTCTTAGCCAGACCTCTCAAATCTTAAATACTAATAATTTTACCACCACAGACCACACACAGATTTATCTGTTAAGCTAAAAATTTGTATCTTCAGGCCTTTTATAGAAAAACCATAGCTTACTCTTCCAAAGAGTTCCAAACTCCTGAACTCTTTTAGCCTCTGAGACAATGACACTATGCTTTTCGGTAATGGTAGAACTCTGAGAGGTCAGAGGCTCCTAGTAAAATTGACTTAATCTTAAATCATAGTCATTTAGGTCAGAAAAGACCCTTAAGATCATCAGGTCCAACTGTTAACCTAACACTCCCAAGTCTACCACTAAACCATGTTCCTAATCACCACATCTATACATCTTTCAAGTACCTCCAGAGATGGGGACTCAAGCACTGTTCCAGTGCTTGACAACCTTTTTGTGAAGAAATTTTTCCTAATATCCAATTGAAACCTCCCCTGGCGCGACTTGAGGCCATTTCCCCTCATCCTATTGCTTGTTACTTGGGAGAAGAGACCGACACTCACCTTGCTACAATCTCCTTTCAGGTAGTTGTAGAGAGCGATAAGGTCTCCCCTCAGCCTCCTCTTCTCCAGACTGAACAACCCCAGTTCCCTCAGCTGCTCCCCGTAAGACTTGTGCTCCAGACCCTTCACCAGCTTTGTTGCCCTTCTTTGGACACACTCCAGCACCTTAATGTCTTTCTTGCAATGAGGCGCCCAAAACTGAACACAGTATTCAAGGTGCAGCCTCACCTGTGCTGAGTACAGGGAGAAAATCACTTCCCTACTCCTGCTGGCCACACTATTTCTGATACAGGCCAGGACGCTGTTGGCCTTCTTGGCCACCTGGGCACACTGCCAGCTCATATTCACCTGGCTGTCCATCAATACCCCAGGTCCTTTTCCGCCAGGCAGCTCTCCAGCCACTCCTCCCCAAGCCTGTAGCATTGCATGGGGTTGTTGTGACCAAGTGCAGGACCCGGCACTTAGCCTTGTTGAACCTCATACAGTTGGCCTCAGTCCATCGATCCAGCCTGTCCAGATCCCTCTGCAGAGCCTTCCTACCCTCAAGCTGATTAACTCTCTGCCCAACTTGGTGTCATCTGCAAACTTACTGAGGGAGCACTCGATCCCCTCATCCAGATCGTTGATAAAGATATTAAACAGAACTGGCCCCAATACTGAGCCCTGGGAAACACCACTTGTGACTAGCCACCAACTGGATTTAACTCTGTTCACCAACACTCTTTGGGCCTGGCCATCCAGACAGTTTTCTACCCAGCAAAGAGTACACCCATCCAAGCCATGAGCAGCCAGTTTCTCCAGGAGAATGCTGTGGGAGATGGTGTCAAAGACTTTACTAAAGTCTGAGTAGACAACATCCACAGCCTTTCCCTCATCCACCAAGTGGGTCACCTTGTCATAGAAGGAAATCAGGTTGGTCAAGCAGGACCTGCCTTTCATGAAGCCATGCTGGCTGGGCCTGATCACCTGGTTGTCCTATATGTGCCATGTGATGGCACTCAAGATGATCTGCTCCATAACCTTCCCTGGCACCGAGGTTAGACTGACAGGCCTTCTTGTAGATGGGCATCACATTTTCTAACCTCCAGTCATCTGGGACCTCTTGCTCAAGTCCAAACCACTTCGGCATTAATTGCAAGAGCAATCACAAGCTAATCTGCAAAATAATTTTATTCATAAACTACACCTACAGTTGTTATCGTACCAGGTATAACTTGCATGGTAAAATGTGCTCAAGTAGTGGCTACATTCCTGATATGGAATGTAAAATGCTGATGGAGAAAAACTATGCAAGCATTTAAGTCTGTCTTTAATATTCACTGCTTTTGAAAATTTTGGGTTTAGTCAGAATGTTATTGGAGAAGGAGTTTATGAATTCAAATATTTTCCAAGCAGACTCCTGCCCCCAATTCTATAGTTTCAGGAAAAATAATATTATTATATCAGTACAATAAACACATTATTTCCTTTTAATTATTCCTTGCTAGTGTTCAGACTATGACTTATGCCAAAGAATATCAGGACAAAGGCAACACCCCAATTCAGGGCAGGTATATCAGAGGAACCAGTGGGATCCTGGTGTTATTGAAAAGCATAAGAAAGAGAAAGATCAGCATGAAGAGGAGTATGAAGAAGAATATGAAGAGCAGGAAGAAGAAGAGGTAAATATTGCTAATTTCTAATCAGTGCAAAGTATTATAATGTACTCTAGACAAAGCAGAACAAATTCCAATGTTCTAAAATATAACCATACTACACTGTGAATTAATTTTGTTGAACTCTAATCGTAATTCAGTTTCTCTTCTGCTTTAAGAGACGTGGGATAATACTTAAATGGTAGGCTTAAATGACAGCAAATGGTGATTATTGTATAGCTTAACCTGGATTCAGTCTCTAACTCAGAAGTCACTGAACTGTTTCTTGCCATAAGTTAAAAGAGTGTATCAGGTGAATGGTGACTCTATACTGTCTGTTTCTTGGTGTAAGCAAATGAGAGAGTTCTTAATTTTTTTTAGTGTGGCAAGTTCTACTAGTATTTGCAGGATACTAGCTTATTTTCTGGTTTTGGTGTTAGACTACTAAAAATGGATTTTCTTTTTTTTGTTTTCCGTGAAGGTACTAATTTTGAATTCAGGTTGAATTGTTCTAGTTTATAATGCTGGCCAGAGACTTGCCAATGCAAGTCCTAGTCCTAGGCACATTCTTCTCAATTTGCAGAAACTGCACTTCATCAGGATAGGATCATGGTCAGCAATCGCTAATACTCATTGCAGTACTCTGGAAAACTACTTTATTTACCTTTGAGTAAAGAAAAATATTAGTTTAGTACATTATTTTATTTCTGTATCTTGAAATATTTAACTTTTCATTTTGCAGACTGCAGAAGATCCACTTATGATGTCAGAATTTTTGCATCAATTAGTTCAGAGGCCTGAAGATATTCTTGAAAATGCAGAGGAAAGAGTTAGAACGTATAAGGATATAATGCTTCACCCTTTAGAAGTAAGAAAAAGCAAAATAATCTGGTTATGCATAACAAAACACTTTAAAATATTTTCACTTTTTTTTTTTTTTTAAGTTTGAGACTTATTGTATAGAGGTGGGCAGAAGGCATGCTACAACATAGCCCCAAGTTCTGAAATTCATACTGAAATCAATGACAGAAAGTTGTCATCTGTAGGTGTTTTTTCTACTCTGGAGTCAAGATACAGTAATCCACTTTGAGTTTTAAAAGTGAAACCATACCTGCCAGATTCTTCCTAAATCTAGGAAGTGAAGTATTTGAAGAGTCCAGTATATCATTGCCATTACCAAAGTCTATTCTAGCATGCAATCCCATAAGAAATCTGCTCTTTGCATCCATTGCCTTCCACTCCAATAGATTCCCTTCCTCACCTGCTTTACTGCCTGCAGATTTATATACCAAATAATTAGCCCATCAGTTTGTTTTATCACCTATTTAATTTCTGCAGCTGTGACATTGTGTTTTTTCTTTCCTTGTTGTGTTTGGGAAAGTTGGATTTACTATGTATCTTTCCCCCTCCCCCTCCAAAAAAAACCCAGAACAGGTCCAAAGCAATAATTCGTTCTTTTCTTTTTTTTTTTTTTTTTAAACTTCTGGTACAAGCAACTGCAAACACCTTATGTTTCCTTCAATTACTGTTTATTTATGCCCTTCAATTTCCCTATGGATTAGATGAGCCTATAGATAAATTGTGTAAATCTGGTATAAAGTTCTTTGCTAGCGTAACAAACTTGTTACTGCTGTCAAGGGGAAAGCAAAAAAAGGTGATATCTTTAATCATTATACAATCTCACATGGATTTCTTGTAAGTAAACTAATGGAAAGTTGTTTAGATTAAATTACTTTAGGATGTACACCAAACTTCAACACTTTCAACACATTCCACTAGCTTGTAGGTCTTTAGGCTTCACTATCAATGAACGTATTAGTGAACATACTCAGTGGTCCACTAATACATTAGAAGAACATAGGGGTCTATCATTGGCCCAGGTAGAGGTTGAGATGATGAAATTGGAAAAAAAAAGCTTATAAGATGAGCAGTTTGCACTGAACTGGAATAGGTAGAAAGAACTCTGTAGAAGAGTCTTTGATTTCTTGATAAGTTGTTTGATGAAATTGGGTAGAAATAGAATCACAGAATTCACAGAATCACTAAGGTTGGAAAGAACCTTCAAGATCGTCAAGTCCAACCTTTAATCCAGCGCCACCATGTCCCCTAAACCATGTCCTGCAGCACCACATCCACACGTTTTTTGAACCCTTCCAGAAATGGCGACTCCACCACCTCCCTGGGCAGCCTGTTCCAATGCCTGACCACCCTCTCGGTGAAGAAATTTTTCCTATTATCCAATCTAAAGCTCCCCTGGCGCAACTTGAGGCCATTTCCTCTCATCCTATCACTAGTTAGTTGGGAGAAGAGACCAACACCCTCATCGCCACAACCCCCTTTCAGGTAGTTGTAGAGAGCGATAAGGTCTCCTCTCAGCCTCCTCTTCTCCAGACTGAACAACCCCAGTTCCCTCAGCCGCTCCCCATAAGACTTGTGCTCCAGACCCCTCACCAGCTTTGTTGCCCTTCTCTGGACACGCTCCAGCACCTCAGCATCCTTGTTGTAGTGAGGGGCCCAAAACTGAACACAGGATTCAAGGTGTGGCCTCAACAGTGCTGAGTACAGGGGCACAATCACTTCAATCACAAGTCACACAAATAAGTGTGAAATACTACAGGTCGGGAGGAAACCTAATGAACAACTACAACATTTGAAATAATTGGCTAGACCTCAGTACTGCAGACAATCTGCAATCTGTGGTGTTTTAGTTAGACGAAACTGAGTCAATAAATGTGATACTATAGTACAAAAGCAAATATTAGGGATGTACTAAGACGACCACTGTATATAACAGAAACACAAACTGTTATCTTCTCTGTCAAAGAGTATTAGAAATAGTTAGTTATTATCATGTCTACCAAAAATAGGACAAATAATTTAATTTATAGTGTAGAAGACCCAGACTAGATGCAAGGAAGTTAACTCTGACCATAAGTGTAGTGAAGAACTGGAATAGATTACCTAGAAAGTTGTAAAGTCACCTTCACTAGGCTTTTTCAGGGCTGGGGTTAGACCAACATCCGTCAGGAATGGCGTGAATGTTCTCAATTCTCAGACAGAGAAATTAACAACAGACATGGGATGTCTATTTTAGTCTAGCATCTTATTTACTAATGGGAAAACTGAAAATAAGAAAAATCAAATATACTGTTCAAATTTTACCGAAACTGAGTCAGGACCAAAATGAAAACATTGGTCTCATGGCTGGTACTTCCAAGAAATCTGTTAACTGACATTTTCACCATTTTCCAGCAGAGAATTAAGGTAGTTAGACAATTAGAAGTTGAATTTATACACAAAACATTACTGTGTCTTGATTCTTTGTAGGTCTCTTGCATTTGAGCCAGGATATCTAATCTGTTTTCTGAACCCATTGTAAGTCCAATTTTTTAATTCTCTCTGTATTTATCCATAAAAGTTTCTCTCTAGAAGATTTTATAAGTCATCAGTACAATGAATCTTGGTTTTGCTAAGTCCACAGGAGTCCAGCCTTTGATATGTATAGGAACAGAATGAGCTTCAGCGTCATTGTCTGGTTAACTATAATCGATTAACTATGTCTTTGTTCTTAAACAGGACTTGATGGCTGAACAGGATTGTCAATATCTTATTGAACTCGATGGAAATCAACAACCAGATGATCTCTTTGTAGTAAGTAAGCTATGCACCAACTTAATTAACGTCCACTAGAAAATGATTTCTCAATTCTGTGGATTGATTTCTTTATTAAGGTGTTGGCAAAATTTTAAGTTGTGTGTAAAGCTTATTTAATTCCTATTAGAAAACATGACCTTTGAAATGTTTGCTTTTTTTTCTCTATTAAAACAATTATAAGATTCACTGCACTGTCCCCACGCTTACATATATGTTACATGAGAATATTTTCAGGTAGGCTACAAACTCTTTTGTATTGTATCCATCTGTTTTTAGTGCTTTATTTTGTGTATTAATGTAATATACCATTATTAGCATGAGAAATTAAAACATTTTCAGTATGATCTATTTACAGAATTGGCTTATTTTGTGCTGGTGTCTAAAATAATGACAGAATTTTTATGAACTTGGATATCGTTTTACAGTGTAATAGAAGACACTTCCTTCTTTTCCATTTGACAATTCTGCTGAGTGCTTGGGTCTAGATTTTTAGCTCATAACATAGCAACTCATTCTCCCTATTAAAAAAACTACAATGATAAAATTTGAAGATAAATAATCTTATCCTCTGCCTCAGAAATCAGAGCTGCTTCAACTCAGAACCTGAAGTATGTGGTTGAAAATGAAGTGAGATTGCCTTTGATAGTGTAGGAAGTGAGCTGCTCCTGCAGCTTCTCCTCTGTTGTTTGAAACAAATTTGAATCAATTGTAATTCTGTAAGTATTATTTCAATTTATCCTTAACTTTAGTACCAAGAGTAGTCCTATGTGAAAAAAAACTCCACACTAATTTTGCAGAGTTAGAACATAACATTTCCTCATTTATGATCTGTTTATGAACATCACAACACAAGATTTATAGTAAAGGCAATCAAGTTGTGTAAAGATTCCAACCATTTACCTGTAAGTAAGGCAAAGACTTGTTATGAAACTAGTCTAAACATGATAAAATTTGCTTTTTCATTTAAAGAACACTTGCATCCAAGCAAGATTACATTTAGGAAATACTTCAATTAAATTTTATATCCTCTGATTCTCATTCGCAGACATCTGGTTTAAGTATCTTTTTAAATAAATTATCTAAAGCTGTATTACGTCCAAGTGTACATAATCTGATCTCCTAAAGAGATTTTCCTCCTAGAGACTAGAGCTCATCTGAATACTTCCACTGCTTTGTGGGAAAGAATCCTTTACAGCCTATTCCTTTAGAAGGGATTCGTAGCATAATGAGGAGATACAAAGGCCGTGATTCAGCATTTAGCACTGCCTGTATCTAGCAGATAGCTTGTTAAAACTCAACTCAATAACTAGCTTGACTCCAACCTAGAAACTGGGCCTTTGTGTGTATGTAGCCATTATATAAATAATAACTTACAATTTTAAAAATACTTTGGAGGTCCTTTTAGATCACAAAAGCAGTTTTTATTGATACTCAGTCAAGAGTTATTTTCTCTTCAGTCGGTGGTAGTTCGACTTCAATCTCTTGGTGTTCGAAATGGAGCTCCTATAACTAGACTTCAAAGTCAGCAAGAAGAAATGCTGGAGAGACTGGAAAATGTAAGTGTGCTTTTCTAAAATGTGATTGACTTTAATAATTATAAAAGTATTTTTTATTTTCTGCTGTAAGCTTATATTATAAAATTTTTGTTTCACAGCAATCATTTTGGTTTACCATGCTGTAAGGGCATTTTTTGAGCCTTCATTTTCCAGAAATGTGAATTTAAGATAATTCTAGGACTGAAATCCACTTAAAAGAGTATGAAAAGAAAAAAGTCTGTTATTAAAAAAAAAGGTGAATAGGTGATTGTTATAAATTTTTGAACAAAATGTTTGTTTTAGCAATAGGGGAAGAATTAATTCCTTCCAAGAAAATAAAGAAACTTTAGCCAAAGGATGACAATCTCAGCAGCTGACTCTTACCTGTATTTACCCTTTTCCTAAATGAGAAACAGCATGCTAATACAAATTTAGGAACATCCTACATAGCTGAAATCACATACATTGTATTTTCTATAATTAATTAGAACATGACAAGTTAGTGCTGAATTTTTCTGAATCATGACAATTATAATTTGTGTCTCTTCCAAATAAAACTAAAAAAAGAAGTCTTTGCATAAATGTCGTCACCTGTATTCACTTGCTGGCATCTTTCCTATGTCTTAAACAAAACTTTGAATATATGAATGGTACTGTAACTGGGAGACCCCACTATACATTTTCAGAAAAACACCCCTCCTTTCACTTTTCTGTTTTTTCAGTCCCTGACAAATTCACATGTGAAGAACTTTTTGTGTCAGAGGTGATCTGTATTTATTATTTAGTTAGTCTGTGTGTTTGTTTTAGTCTGTCTGTAAGCTTTTAGCATCCACAATATTTGGGGCAAGGAGTTCTGCAGCTTAACTGGACGCTATATACAGAATTGCTTTTTCCCTTTGTGTTGAATCTGCCACCTTTTACCTCAGTGTCCTCTAGTTGTTGATATGCAAAATTCAGTAAATAGTTATGTTCTCTGTATCTGCCCTCTCATAACTAATGATTTGAGACTTCTGTCCTGTTCTTGTGTAGCTGTCTTGTTCCTGGACCGAAGAGTTCCAGTCTACTTAATCTTATTTCTTCTTACATGAAAATCTTTGTGTGATTGATTGGTCAGCCATATTATCTTTTTCTGAAGCTTTTCCAATTCTACTGTGTACTTTTTGAGATTGGAGTAGCAGAATGCACATAGCAGTAAAGATAAGGGCAGGATTTAGCTAATAAAAAAATAAACCTTTATCTCATGTTCTCTCTTTGCTAAACATTCCTAACATTCAGGTTGGTTTTCTGACTGCTCTTGGGCAGTGACCAGATTATGTGTTATAATTCCAAGGTCTATTCCTGAGTAGTGACAGCCAGTGACAACTCATCATTTTCTATATAAAACTGTTATTTTAATGCCTACCTTCCTAGATTCCAAAGGTCCTTCTGCAGCTCTCCACAGCCAGCACGTTTCTATACTATTCTGAATAATTTAGAGCCACCATAAAGTTTAGGATTCAGTCACTATTCACCTTCTGTAAAAGGTCTATTAAACTTAGTCCTATCACATGACATTTCTGCATGCCTAAAAGAGATATTTTGGCCTTGCTGTTCCCCCCGCCAGACCATGGTCCTTTCTTCTTCCCCTTTAGAAGAAATCTTGTCCATTTTCTGTCATCTTCAATACATGGCTGATTTGCACCTCTTTATCATTTTAAACTTCTGAAAATAATAAATGAAGCTTTCAGAAGCTATTTTAACTACTATTTTTATTAAATAAAATTGAAAAACTGAAGTTTTTCTTTAAAATTGTCCTACTATTCTGAAATATGTAATTTTTAAAAAATACTCTAAGAAGCGTGATGTGGTTTTCTTTTTAGGTTTGTTTATTTTCCAACAAAATATTTCAAAAAAGGCTAAGAACAAAGCATATGTAGCTTCAGACAAAACTTACAGGTGCTGTTATTGCTGTTTTAATAAACAGGATGAACTTTTCCGGGTTCTGTCATCTTACAAATTAATAGCGCGCAGATACCAATGGCGTAGAAGCAGGTGGGGGCAAGCGTGTCCTGTGGCTTTAAAGGAAGGTGATATTGTAATGGGAAACCCAGACTTGGCTGTCAGGTTAGTGGAGTTTGACACTTTCAATTTTTATTTCTATTTTATAAGATAACTATCTATTTCTGTTAGCTTCTCTTCTGTTTTAAGTTTTCTAGGTAAAATCTACGTACTGTCATCCCTGGAGGCATTGGAAACATTTATGTTGAATCCACGGCCTTACCTGTTACCACCAATGCCACTTCCTCCTTGTAAAGTGCTAGTATTTGGTCCTCCCTTTTCTGGAAGAACAACTATTTGTAACCTAATTGCACACAAATATAAAGGAAAGGTAGGTTTATAAATGTCTTATGTAACAACGGTATCAGCTGAGTCTTAGGAATCAGTTAAGCACATTCTAATTCCTTCTGTGTTATTAACCTACACTTTTCAAACATATGGATTACAGAGGAAACATAGTAATTTAGTGAAATTAATTTATATACATGTCATGGTTTAGCCCCAGCCGGCAACTAAGCACCACGCAGCCGCTTGCTCACTCCTCTCCCCCAGGGGGATGGGGGAGAGAATTAGGAAAAAAACTTGTGGGTTGAGATAAAAACAGTTTAATAGGACAGCAAGAGAGAATGAAACAACAATGATAACAACAATAATAATAATACCGACAAAGGAATGTACAAGAACAAGTGATGCCCAATACAGCAATTGCTCACCACCTGGTGATCGATAGCCCGTTCCCAAGCAGTGGTTTCCACCCCCCCCAGCCAACTCCAGTTTATGTACTGGGCATGACATCAGATGGTAGGGAATATCCCTTTGGCCAGCTTGAGTCAGCTGTCCTGGCTGTGTCCCCTCCCAGCTTCCTATGCACCCCCAGCCTTCTTGCTAGCAGGCCAGCACAAGAAGCTGGACTGTCCTTGGCTGCTCAGCAACAATCCAAAACATCAGCACATTATCAACAGTTTTTCATCCCAAATCCAAAACACAGCCTCACACTAGCTTCTGTGAAGAAAACCAGCTCTATCCTGGCTGAAACCAGGACAATACATTTATATATTATATATATATTTATTTACATTTCAAAAGTACTTTTATTTACCCTCTATGTAAGATGAATATTTATGTGTCAGTTATTTGTCTTAGCATAATAATATTATGAATAACTTTTGTATCTAAGATAATTAAATGTAAATGCAAATCAGATTTTTTTTTCCACAAAAAAAACCCTGCACTTAAATTCTATGTAGAACTTTCTGAAATTTGCAGAGCTTTTTCAAATTCATTTCATTGTACAGAAGTTGGATCAGATGCTATATTTCTCTTCTGTAATATTTTTATTTTTTCATATCAATTCACTAGGTTCTTGATATGACCAAACTCGTTCAACCCCGTATGGAAGAATCAAGAGAAGAAAACATTGAGCAAGTGCGAAGGGATACAGTAGAAAAAGCTATAACAGCAGTGAAAAATAGGTTAGAATTAGAAAAACAGTCAAGAGAATCAGGTGAATAACGTGTTCTGTGGTCTTTGAAGCTATCTTTTTTGCTTTAGGTTATTTAACTGAAGCAATTGCTGTCACTTTGACTTATAAAATATTACAGAAGTTGTTATGGTTGTCATGCATTAAACATGAACTAAAAGAACATGAAGTAATGGGAATAGCTAAGTAGAATTCAGTATTTTTGATTTTATATATAAATCCTCTGAAATTGAAGGCCACAAGTATGTAAGAGAGAGTTTTCTGAGCTCTTTTTGAAAGAAGAAATTGGTTCTGACTGATTCTGATTGGAAACTTTCCATTTGAATAACTTTCTGACAAGTTAAATCTCTGCAAAATTGAAATTTTCTTCAAGAAAGGAGCTTTTGGCGCTAGGCTGATGTGAACCCACAATCTACAGATTTTCCATTTTGGAAAAGCCTTTCAAGTATGCTGTCTCAGATGGCACGTTTGCAAGACTCTTCAGCTCTGGTCACAGTTAGACTTCTTAAACTGCCCAGGTTTTTGCAGCTTGATGAATTCAGAAAATATTTTGAAATGGTGAAATAACATGTTCTTTTAATAACTTTTAAATGAAAGTTGGATTTTCTTTTTGCAGAAAATTTAGTGCTTTTTTTTCAAAATTATTTCTTTTGAAATGAAAATTTTCCATTGAATTGAAATTGCCTTTTCCAGTTAACTCTAGTTATGGTTCAAATGAACAATCAGGCCATTTTTCTTTATCCAATCTAAGCAAGGAATCACTGTATTTCACTTACTCATGGGTAGATACATATCTAACAAGAAGTCAGTATATTCCTCTTGTGCTGCAAAACATACAAGCTGACAGTGACACAAAAAACGTTGGTGTTGCAGTAAGAATAATGGTGAACTATGTCACCAAATTTAAAACCATTAAACAGTGTTATGTTCCAGATTCCTGGCTATTTAATAATTTTGAGGACAGGTATGTGAAATCATATTAGGATTAATGAGAACTTAATCCTAATTAAAAACCTTGGAGAGCTCAAGCCGTTTTATTGCAAAACAGAATTACAAACAGATGAAGAATGTAAATTGTCGTAGAAAGTAAGAAAGCTACAGAAGGGGAAATTAAATGTTTTTGGAAGCTTGAATCTATATCTAGTTTTCTGTGAAATTAATACGATTTCATAACTATAGGAGACTTGCAAGAACATAGTAGTGTCAAAGCAGATGATTCTGAAGAACCCACTAAAACCAGAGAAGGAATAAACTTGGAAGAGGAGACTGCTATAAATTCTGCCATCATCCAAAAAAGTAAATCTTAGCTATTTTAAGCATGTCATTCCATGCTTTCAGTGTGTCTTGCAAATTAAAAAGTGAAAGATACTAATTTCCACTTGTAGGACTATTTAAAATTTTTTCCTTGTTCCTGATACTGTCAATTTAAGAAACCTAAAATGAAATGGTTAATTTTGTCATTGAAAGATATTAACCCATTAATACCATATTAGTGTACAGGGGAAGAAACTCCAAGTGACCTTTGTAGGAGCTAAGCGTATATTTTGATGAAAAGTTTGGTATTTTCACTTACATATCTTTTTATAGCATAAGAGTGTTCCAGAATTTTTTAATAGATAAGGAGAATAGGTGTTAATTCACAGACAAACAAAAAATAAGTGAAGAGAGGATCTGAATTCAGGAGTAGGAGTTTTTGCCGCTTGAATATGATAAACTTAAAAGTATGCTAATTTTTAATAAACCTGTTGAAATATACTTAAACAAGTGAAATATGTTTGTAAGCCTGATATGGTTTACAAATAGTATTTTTTCATACAAACAGTCTGATATTTCATTTCAACCAAGGAAGACAGACTATTAGGTAGATCCAATTAATGGACATTAATGAAATACTAATGCTTAGCAAAGCATAATGAAATATGTTTATAAGGATCTAAAATGGAAATGAAATAAATGTGGATTATGGGGTAGTTTTTACAAATGTCTTTGTCTTTTTAAAGAAAAACATTTGTTCATTCAGTTAAATTCTTCCTTTAATTTATGACATTCTATACCAGCAAAAGATACTGAAGAGAGCACTTAAGAAGGATCTATTTCTTGAACTGGAGAAGTAGAATATAATATTTTTAGCTATGATAACTGTAAAGTTTGTTTGGGTTTGGATTGAGTTTTTTTGCAGAATGGAAATACTTAAATTTGGAATACTTAGACGTGGAAATATTGTCCCTTTCCCAGGGAGCTAGTAACTTAGCAAAAATAACCTGATAATGTGTAAATTTGTGCATGTAAAAAGTATCCACACAATCAGTGAAAAATCTTGGCATAATTACAGAAAAATAAATATGGCATTTTTCCAAATTATACTCTTCACATAGTAAATATTGCAGTTGCTTAAAACTGTTCTTCACCAAATTTTATCAAATCAGTATGTAAACTGTGAACTAACTCTGAGTGTTCCTTAAAAACATTTTTAAACAATTACAGTCCATTATGTCAGCAATTAATTACAAAATATTAATGTTTTGTGCATCTTAGGGAATACAGGCTTCCTGATTGTTGACAATACACTGTTTGAGCTAAGATTTGTATTGATTTCTAAATTGATCTAGTCAACTTTTTCATTTGGGAATCAAAGAGAAATCAAATCAAAGGAAATTCTCAGGTGCTGCAGGTGCCTGATTATTCTAGTACACAAATGTCATTCCATTCATATTGAAACAATATTTCAGTTAGTGGTAGAATATACGGTACAGTTAAGGGTTTTTTTTATAATGAGAGAGCAAACGAAGATCTTAAAACCTATCTTTATGAAATACCCTCTAGAACTGCATTCAGAAGAACTGGTATTTGATTCTTACTTAGTATGATTGTGTAATATTGCTTAAAATGACTGCTGCACTGTAATTATGAGGTGGCTGGATTTAATTGCATAGCAGTTATTCCTGACCAGAGGAAATAAGTATTTCAGAATTTTGTGAAGTGCTTAAAAATCTGTATTGTTAGGAATGTCAGAGATAACTGCTGACCACCCAGAAGTTCAAGCGATGGTAGAAGAAGCCATAAAACACGCATCAGTCTCCGACATTACACTGTCACCTGAAATATATGCTGAAGTACTGGAGAGAGCTATTGCAGAGGTAAAACTACAAGTACTATATAGCAAAGCATGTTTGTTCTAATAGCAGCCTGTAACAGTTTATATATTATCGATATGTGTTCTTAATTTTTCCATTTGAAAGATCAGCTTAGTTTATATCACATAGTCTGAAAGCTTACATGGGATTGAGGAGAGACTGAGCAAGATCATGAAAGACAAATTTACTGAGGACTCCTATATATATACACGAACAATTTCTGTCTTGCAAAGTACTTGGGCTACAAATTGTTAAAGGCTGGGAGAATTATCTGAGTGAAGTATCACTGTATGCTTGCCCAATTCTTATACTCTTAGTCACTATTAAAGTGACTTGGTCACCAGACCCAAGTGTTTGAAAGGAATTGTATATGAAGGGTTTATCCAAGAATCCTGAATTGTTTTAAATTTGCTCACAGGTTTGTAACTACTGAAACCGGAATCTAAATTCTTTATAGACAACCTTAATCTCTTTTTGTTTAAAATGTTTTTATTTCATTCAGAGATATATAGTTATAAATGTCTTTTTATTTACTTGAAATTACAATCATGAAAAATCATAACATTTAGAAAATCATTTTATATTGTGCAGTCTTTTTGAACAGCTCACAGACTTAGTCTTTTTATCTTACTGAACCTGACATTTTATAACAGCTTATGAAGAAGAACAAAGACAGGTTTCCTGGTGCTCCAGACAAAGGAGGATGGGTAGTGGATAACTACCCTCTGTCAGTAGATCACTGGTCAGCTTTATCAGAAAAAGGACTTTTACCTGATACTGTTGTCTGTCTGAAGGATACAGAAAAAGATGGTTAGTAAATGCACACTCATAACACTTTTCTTTTTTCTGTGTTGATACCTGTATGTAAAGCACACTTAAAAGAAAAACAAGTAGTTATGTCCCATTTATAAAGTTTCAGGGGTCTAGATAAGGAAGAATCCAATGAATCAACAAGGGTGCCCCAAATTTCTTACAATTTGGATTAAGGGTATTACACAAAATTGAAAACAAGAATGCTTTACAAAAGCAGTAAGGAAAATTCCTCCTATTTATAATCCTATTTACAATTTCCTCCTTTTTACAATCAGCAGTAAATATCACTGGACTCTTGCAGCTTCAGACTTTTGTATTCTGTGTCTAGCTGGCCACCAGATTGCAATGTGGCTCTCACTCAAATTTCCCTTCCTGTGCATTGGTTTCCCCACTTACAAAATCAGGTTACACATAGAAACTTTCTCTGCTTGAGAGAAAAGTGGGAGGAGAAATACCTGTATGCAGGTGTATCCAGCTACCCATCCTGGGGTCAAAATAAATTGAGCAATTTCTTATCCAGATTGATACAATAGCTTAGTACCCATGAATTCAGAGGAAGGGATTTTTACTTTATTGTTTCAAGCAGAAAGGAAGATTGGTACCAGACATGAAAAAGTGAACAGATCTGCCTGACAGATCATGTCTTAATGGATTATGCCTGCTTGATTCATACCACGCCACAAGTTTCATTGCCCTGTGCAAATGTTTGATCATTACCTGTTCAACCCAGTCCATTATCGAAAGGTCTTTCAGTAGCAGAAACTTCCCTTCAAGAAAAGAATGATAGGTCTATTCATACTTAGTTCAAGAAAGCTCAGTAACTGCCTGATATTATAATCAGTCCAGAGAACTTTTCCAAGCCTTGTCCTCGAATATAAAAATCAACCTGAGCAAATCAAGGTTACACAGTTTACTCAGAACAGATTTCTTATTTTTTTTTTTTAAAAAAAGCTTTTCAGAAGCATGTCATCTGGTCAGCTAATCATCCTCAAAACTCAACCACAGTACCTATTAGTCACATAGCTTTGTGAAATTTTGTAGCACCTTAAACATCCTAACTAAAAGTCTTCCAGTGTGACTGGAGCTCATATACAGACTACATACAGACTGAACATTTCTATGAGAAAGTTCTTTAACCAGTGTTCGTCTGAAAATCATATTTGCTGTTCCTGTCATTCAAAAAGACCTCATCTCAGATACTTCCAGAAAGAATTTAAGGACAAATTGCATTTCCAGGCCTTATCTTTTCTTCCCAGACATTTCAAGCATATTGAAATGTTCATGAACCTAGTTTCTGGGACACAGTGCATTCTCCTTTCTTACAACGACAAAAAGCACCTTATTCATGTAGTTGGCATGCAGTAATGTAATATTAATACAGTGTACTAAATAACAAACAGCAGGAGTCAGGCTCTAGCCTATTCTGCAGGGTAAGGACTGCAGTGGGAGAAATGCTTTCAGGATTATGTTAACTTTCTCTTCACTTCTCAGAATTTAACACATTACTGAATTAACTTGATAAAAGAAAAGGTTGTCTCATCATCCCTGAAAGGCTTTATTCTAGATCAAACACTTTGGGAATAGATAGTTCTTCATGGGAACTGTGTTGAAAACTGGTCAGTAGTAACTGCCCCATTTTTCTCTTTTGGGAAGCAAGAACTTGGGAGTCCATAGCAGAGAAGACCTCTCTTGGGCTTTCAAATTATGTGCTTCCTTCCTGCAGTATACATCTTTTTGCCATTCCCACTAGTTCTGAAAACCTACCTCTCAATTACTTTTTCTAATATGAGCAACCTGTTTTATACTCTTGGTAGCCATCTCTTCCATGCAATCACTTTCTGTTTCTCTAGTCTGAGAGATTCTTTAAAGCGGAAGTGTAAGCCTTTCCTAGAATTTAGAGAAGTCCTTGATGAAACTTAAATTTTGTGCTCACAACCCTTATGGTACCTCTGTTTGAACTAACACCGTTACAGTCATTACATCACATAACAAAAAAGACTGCTTTCTTAATTACAACCCATTTGGCCCTATGTATAAGTAGATTTTAGGCTTGGAAGGAAATCCACCATTCCCATTTTTAATGTATTTGAGATGATAATGAGTCTATACCCTAATTATATCCCTAGAGCTGTATCAGGTGTTAATATGAATCAATGACAATTTATTTTTCTTCAAAGTTTTATTCACTGGTGGGAGGAGAATTAACATACTTTAAATGGTAAAGCATATATTTTTACTGCCTCAGCTTGAGACAAGTCATGAGCAAATTGAATACAAGTCATACTATTTGTAGCCTATCATAACAAATCGAAGTGAAATCTAATACAGGCATGGAGATTTTCTTAACAGACTTCCAGTTGCATTAAAACAGGACATTGCAGGAACATTGTTCTTTCAACTAGAATCAACTGAGCTATCTACAAACCTGCTCCATTAGCAAGTCAGCTTATTTATGGTTAATACCAGTAGCAGATATTCTCAGGTCAGCCACTTAGGACTTTGCTAATGTATTATCCATTATTCTAAAGGCTTGTGGGTCACTTGCTCAGTTTGACCAAGTAATACTGAAATTCGTCATCAGATGAAACACTACTGAATTTTTTGAGTGAGGAACACAGGTGCTGATACCTAAGGAAGAAAGAATGGTTAGTTATATACAGTAATTATGATTCTTCTGGATGTTCAGCGTATGATAATTCTATAAAGCTGCTTCACTTCAGTTCAATGTCATTTGGACTCTGAATAATGAAGTAAATTAATGCTCTTTGGTATTGCTGCTTTTCACAATACTGTGAGAAAATGGAAAGGTAGGAAAGTGGATGCCTGGGCCTCCAGGCAAAGCCACTGAAAACTCTTACAACTTTTTTGCAGAAGGATACCATGACAGAATTATCTAAAGATGAGTTTACCAAGTACATTTTTTAAAACTTCCCTTCACTTACCCTCCCTTTTTCAAAAATACATTTAATTGAAAGTATTGGTTTATAATATAAACCATTCACACAAAATTATCACCTGCTTCAAATGAACACCAATGTTCCTAACAGTTGAGTAACACGCTTCTCACAGTTCAAATTTAGATAAAAATACATTTTATATAAGTTGATAATAGTGATCACATGAGATATGGGAGGAACAAGTATGACTACAGTGAGGTGAAGGGGAGACCTTATTGCAGCCTTCCAGTACTTCAAGGGGGCTTATAAGAAAGATGGGGACAGAGTTTTTAGCACGGCCAGCTGCGGTAGGAAAAGGGGTAATGGTTTTAAACTAAAAAAGGGTAGATTTAGACTAGATAGAAGGAAGAAATTCTTCACTGTGAGGGTTGTGAAACACCAGAACAGGTTATCCAGAGAGGTGGTAGCTGCCCCTTACCTGGAAACATTCCAGGTCAGGTTGGATGGGGCTCTGAGCAACCTGATCTAGTTGGAGGTGTCCCTGCTCACTGCAGGGGGGTTGGACTAGATGGCCTTTAAAGGTCCCTTCTAACCCAAATGATTCTATGGTTCTATGAAAGAGGCAAGATCATAATATCTGCTATAAGGTTTTGATAGAAGTGTAGGTTTTTGCTTATGGATAAGTTTCCTTGTATGTAGCTATTTTGTTTCATTTTGCTTTTTATTATTTTTTTTTAATTTGGGAAATTGTGTTAACTCTTTACTTGATTCCACTTATTTCTATTGCTTAAATAATAATGTAGTTGTGAAGCTCACATTTTCACAGCATTTTGAGTTATTACTTTGTAAGCTATTCCCTGAACTAGTCTAAACTGGCATAACTCTACTGATGGAAATGGATTTCAGCCACACAGCCATATATCATAAATCTATTTGCCAAAGTAAATAAGTCAGTAGAGTTCTTAGTAGGAACAGCATATTCTTCATTTCCGTCAATCAGCTGTGCTAGTATAGGTATGTACATTCTTTATATTTTTATTTGACTGGTTTTCATTTGTTTCTTCATAGTTTTCTTCATACACGTACAAACAAAATAAATGCCAAAGTAATGCATGATATACAGAAATATAAGACAAATCCTTTCAGTGCTGTCTCCGCTTATAGCCTTCATCATAACCTTCCCGTATCCCAGACTCAGTTTATTAGGTGCTTGAAATTGAAAAAAAAGCTCTAAAACCTTAGAAAGAAACAGTATAATATTTCAGTGCTATATATGCCTTTTCTTGGCTTTACAAAGAAGTAGGAAAGTTGTCTATCATTTATTACATAATTTTCCTCACTCAAATAACTTTAGTTTTATACAGATGCATAAAACTCATTACTGTTGTGTAATTGTACTGCAGGAGTCTGTATACTACGCAGAACATACTTAGCAAATAGGGATGAAATTAATTCTAAGATTTTGAAAAGACTAACAGATGAAGCATTAGAAAAGAAAGAAGAAGAAGAAAGGTAAAATATTCTGAATATCTGAATGTATATAAAATGCACATAAGAAAATTCTAGCCTTACTTTGTGTTAAAGGCATCAGTGCGCTTATCAACAGAAATGTACTAACAAAGTACACTAAAACTAGTTGTGATGTATAGGAAATAATCCAATATGTGTTAACTTTGGGGAATATCTCATTTAGATAGTAAATATGGTGGCAGAAGTTTCTCTTGCTAAATGCATTTTCATTAGCCTTTCATTAGTCCAGCCTTTTGATGCAATGAGGCAATAACATTTCAGATGATAAAATAGATTTTTTTTGTACAACCTAAATTATATTTCAGTTCCCAACATTATATTTCCACATCTTTACATTTAATATAGCTGCAACTTGCTTCAGTAGTATTTATGTAAGTCTTAAGATGAGTAATCTTTCACTTACAGAAGAGAAATGCAAGAAATACTGACATCAGAGGAAGATCTGTCTCCAGAGGCTGCTGAGGAGAAAGGTGAAAATGTGTATCATTTGACTTCTATTTTATCTAATTATGTGTTTCAAGTCATTTAGCAATTGGGGTTTTATGCAGATTTTAAAGTTTTGATTTCCTTTTTACATTCAGCATCTAGAAAAATGACTTTATATTGCTATCTTTGCTTCCTTCACTGATTCGGGCACTCATTTCTATGTGTCATTCTTAATGGATTTACAGAATAGAGACGTGTATTAAATTAGCCACCACAGTTACAGTTTTCAATAAATCTGAAGGACAGGACTCTATATCTCCTCTAGTAACTTGTCTAAGTGGGTTATTAACTGTATTGAGGCTTCCTACTCACTAAAAAATCTGTATCCCCTCACAACTTAGAAAACATTGTTAGAACTTAGACAATAGCTAATAAGAAAATCACAAAACTGTGATTTTCTGTTCTTCCCAAGAAGCTCAGCCTGAAGCAAAGGGGAATGGAAATTATTTCAGGATTGGCTCTCTTAACATGCATTAAGAATTGCTGAATCTGGTAGCAACATACACTATGAATTGCTGAACCCAGGAGCCCAGTAGAGGTGAGGCTGCTGCAGTGCCACATCCCCAGGACCATGCAGTAATGAGTGTGAGCATGTATTCCTATTTCCCCTTTCATCTTCTACTTACTCTATTATCCATGCTTGTTCCTTCCCAATCCACTTTGATCCCTCCTTCTCCTTGCCTTTCTCAGAAATGCCTCATAATATTACAAGTGTCTCACAATCCCAAGCCACTTTTAATGAATCTCATACCCTGTAGGCAGTAATCCCCCTCAGCCAGGGGGACTCATCTCAATAGATCTCACACCCAGACAATGCCTTCATCATCCTCTTTTAATGACCCTGAGGGGAGCCAAGTCAAGGTTATGTTTGTTCTGATTGGGTTATCAGGGTTCCCCCACCTGTCATTGTTCTTCCCTTCCTTCGTGCTTATGGAGATTAGCCTTTAATAACATAACCTAACAATGTGAAAAATAATGGAATTATGTGTATTACATGAGGCTTCCCCTCTAATAACAATATTAATAAAACATTTGGGGTAAAGACTTCTTATTTCGCTTCTTTCTGTGTTGACAGAACCGCATGTTATTTTTGTTTAGCCACTCGCTGTTTCCTGTACAGATCCTACTTTTATATCAGAATTGTGCTATACTTTGTTTCCAGCAATGAAAATGTAATTGTCCTGGGCAAGAGTGAATAATCTGCGAGGATTGAGATTTTGGTGGCAAGCCATCTGTCACAAATAGGCTGGATTTTTGTACCTCAGACAATTCTGTCAATTCGCTTGAGGTTTAGAATTAATTCCAGTTAGTTTCAACGTTTTTGAACCTCAACAGTTGCAGGGCTGCACTTTCCTTTTTGCCTTCTTTAAACACTGCCTACTTTCTTAGAAGAATGTTGCTGTCTATTTTGGATCTGCTCTGCTGTCAAGATGAAGTACCATACACAAGTATAGATTATTTTCTTCCTTTGCTATGGGTTCTCAAGGTTTTTCCATCATAGCCTAAATTATCACCTATAGCCTGGAGCTGAAATTAAAAATTGAAGTGCAGGAATTCCCACTTTTTTTTTTTTTTTTTCTCAGCAGCAGGCGCCTAGACTGCCATTACTGTCTTCCTTTCAAACATAACATATTGGTTTCTGTAGAAAAATATTATGGCCAAGCTTAAGTTCTGTACTGTCAATATGTCTCACATATGCTTTCTTGCATTATCCAGCCTGGCGTTCATTTTACCTATATAGAACAAGGCCCAGGTTGTAAAGGTAGACTGAATATGCTAACATGCTTTTAATTTTTAATGAGGTAACATTTCACCTACTCTGAAAAAATACTCTAGCTTTGTAGGATTCTTTAAATTACATATAAACTTTTAAAAAATTCTACATTATAACTTTTTATAATTTCTAATAAAACACATAGCTCTTCTCCAAAGTGAATGAGTTCTAAAGTATTAAATATAAAGTGTTCTACAGATTCTCTATTATCTGTGTCTCAGACAACAAAGTTCATCTTAGTTTTGAATATCTAACTGATTTTGATCTGAGTACATCAAAACAACAATTATTAATGATAGAAGTAATAATGTCATATACACTTGTGTTCTTAACACGTGATAAGGCCTTTTTCAGAGAAAATCATGTTTTCCTACACCTACATTTGATTTCAATAATCAAATACTGACTCATCAAAACACTTCAGTCATTCTGCTCTTAGCCGGAAATCTGTTTTATTTCACTTGTAGTGCCATTAGCACATTGACTGCAGCTTTTCTCCCATGTGACATGTCTTTACAAAAATATAAATGAATGAGATGTTCACAGTTCTGAGGTTTTTTATATAGCCCTTACGGTGTAAAAATGAAACTCAGGAAAATACTCCAGAGCCCAAATCATGCCCTTTTGATGTCTCATATATCATATCATATCATATCATATCATATCATATCATATCATATCATATCATATGGGAATGGTTCAAAGCTGCACCAGGGGAGGTTTAGACTGGACGTAGGAAGCATTTTTTTACTGAGAAGGTGGTCAAACACTGGAACGGGCTTCATAGAGATGTGGTTGATGCCCCAGGCCTGTCAGTGTTTAAGAGGCATTTGGACAATGCCCTTAATAACATGCTTTAACTTGGTCAGCCCTGAACTGCTCAGGGAGTTGGACTAGATGATCATTGTAGCTCCCTTCCAACTGAGATATTCTTTCTTTTCTATTCCTTTCTATTCCTTTCTATTCCTTTCTATTCCTTTCTATTCCTTTCTATTCCTTTCTATTCCTTTCTCTTCTCTTCTCTTCTCTTCTCTTCTCTTCTCTTCTCTTCTCTTCTCTTCTCTTCTCTTCTCTTCTCTTCTCTTCTCGTTCCGTTCCATATAAATAAATGTGCATTTCAATAATTGCAATTTTTGTAACCTCAGTGGGACATTGAAGTAACCGGGATTGCTTCAGGACTGAACATATTTGAATTTATAATATTGTTTGTGTTTAAAAGGAAAAAAAATGGTTCCAGTAATGAGCAAGGTACTTACACATGTCTTAATGAGACTGAAAATAAATGGAGAAGGAGACTTTGGGTAAATTTAACAAATGTATTTAAGTGAGTTAGGAAGCGAAGTTCAATGCTGAAAATGTATGTTGAAGGTACATAAAAATTTATGTGGTAACTCTTGCTTGTAGTGTCTAGCTGAAAATAATAGCCCCACATCTTTTTTCATGTCCCTTGACACAATTATTCTGAGATTAAATTATTTTCAGGAATTTCTTGCTGTATTTCAGCATTTTTGCAGCAGCTTTGCATGAATATGGATTTATTTATACTAGGAGACACCTATATGACTTCATGAGAATATATTTCAGGCATTGTAGAAGAGCTTCAGGTAGATCTGTGGGTTTGTTCCAATCTTCCTGAAGTAAAACTTGGCATATTGCTTTCCTGCCACATTTCAGCAATGAAATATCCCATACAATTGGGATATTCACTGAACCAAAGAGTTGTCATGGTTTAAGACTTAAATTTTAAGACTGGGCAGTGAAGCTGGTGAGGGATCTGGAGAACAAGTCTTATGAGGAGTGGCTGAGGAAACTGGGGTTGTTCAGTCTGGAGAAGAGGAGGCTGAGGGGAGACTTACCGCTCTCTACAACTACCTGAAAGGGGGTTGCGGTGAGTTGGGTGTTGGTCTCTTCTCCCAAGTAACTAGTGATAGGACGAGAGGAAATGGCCTTAATTGCACCAGGGGAGGTTTAGACTAGATATTAGGAAAAATTTCTTATGGAGAGAGTGGTCAAGCATTGGAACAGGCTGCCCAGGGAGGTGGTGGAGTCACCATCACTGGAAGTGTTCAAAAAACATGTGGATGTGGCATTTCAGGATATGGTTTAGGGGATATGGTGGTGTTGGGTTGACAGTTAGACTTGATGATCTTAAAGGTCTTTTCCAACCATAATGATTCTGTGATTCTGTGATTTTCTGCACTTTATTTGTCAGCCCTGCTTTTCTGCTAGGGATTGGTCCCTTCCTATAGCAAACTCAACTGGAGCACACATATGCCTATACCTCAGTCACCATAGCTCAGGGTGGTGTGTTAGTAGAATCTCGTCTTCACTGATGTCTCTTCTGCTACTCTTGCTATTTGGGCAGAAGCTCTTGCAAGAAATAAATGGGTCGCTGGAGCTGATAATTCCAGCCATTGCCTCCTGTGTTTGTCCTTCACAGCTGTTAATACCAATATTTGCTACAAACTCTTTAATATTGATCCCCGTCCCCCCCTTTCTCATATTACAGATGGTGGAGGGTTGAATCAATACCCATCTCTTCAGCTATTGTTTTATGTTCTTGCTTTTTTATTTTTATCATTGTGTTAAATTCAGTAAGGTATTTTAAACAACAACAAAAATAATAATTAAATCTGTACATGTTAGGACATTTCCTCTTTAGTCTTTGAAGAGAAATGCTTTTTGGAATCAATTGTAATTATAACATTTACAAGGCAGTTGATGGGTGCTCAGTCCTACAGCCTCTAAATATAATTCCTTTGTTTTTCTTGGCTGGTTTGCATCCTGATTTTTTGGGGGGTTTTTTTTCTACCTCTAACTGGAGGCTTTTCAGTGAGAGAGTTTGAGCAAGGACAGTTTATTAATCTGCAGACAAGAGATAGCAAATTACTTGTACCACAAACTTAAAAGCAAGCTGTAGTGATATTAACTTCACAGTTCGTTCAGTCTTTGAGCAAAGTTGCATGATACTCAAAGCCACTTTCTGCCCTCCTTTATAAGCCAGATATGATAATTACATTCTAATACCTGTAATCACAGCATTTTGGGCAGAGAATTTTCAAAATTTGAAACAGAAAGTTTTTGAACAACTTTCTCAACTAGATCCCAAATACCTTCAATTCTTAAATTCTTTTAGTCTCTCATTCAGAGAAATAAAGGCTAAGGGATATTAGTTTAGTACAGCTATACATTCCTTTGCAGGAAAAAAAGAACAAAAGCCTATGATTAGAGCTATCAGCCTCTCTGAAAGCTCTTGTCATTTTCTGAACATCTATAAGAAAAAGGACATCTTCTTAATCTACTTTTTTAATGTCTGTTCATCTGTCTTCCTTGACCCTACCCAGCACCAGTCTTGTAAATGAAATCTCTTAAGTGTTTAGACACACTGTAAAAATTTAGACATGCTTAGCTTTTGTGCCACAGGTATTTCCATTGAAGTCTCTAGGACTATCTGTGATTAAGTTATGTATGCATGTAGGAATTTGCATGCTGACAACCTTAACAAAGTGTCTTTCATTTTGCACATATTTTTCTGCATGTCATTTTCATCTTTGTGTATATTATGGACTTTTGATTTATTTATTACAGAGCATCAAAATTTATTTTGCTTGACTGCATTCCTATATATATCAAAAGAAAATAAAGAACTAGAATAAGTGAAGAATTTTCTCAATTTGACACATGCTAAAGGTTGTGGGCTTTTGTCTGCTAAGCATGTAAGAAGATGATACTTGTTTATGAGATAAAGTTTCCTGATTCTGCGTAAATCAGAAATTCAATGTTTCCAACCTCTTTTTCATAACGTTTGTGGTTTCTTTTACAAAAAAGACACATACATAAAACAAATGTCATAATTTCAGATTTTAAAATACATTCTTGTTTAATATGATTTGTGTTTTGGGTAATTGTAACATATTGAGAAGTACTAGTGGTGTTTTATTACACTAACAATAGTCTAGGGACATAAGCAAAACAAGACTTGTAGGAAAAAATAATAGTCTTTATTGACCAACTGATACAGTCAAAAAAATTATACCACCTTCAGGTACACAAACCCTTTTTCAGGTCAGAAGCACTTTGGCCCAATAAGAGCTGCTCTGTAGAACACCAAGTGCACTCTTTTGCAAAGTCTTGTTTTTGAGCATAATGTGAGCACAGAACACGTAGATTATAATGAATGAAAAATATTCTTAGGGAAAAGCACTGAATAAAATAAAGTATCTCTCCACTTTATTGACAGTCATGTGGCATTTGATAGATGGTCTGCCTTTCCCTGCAGATCAGGTAGCTTTCTTAAAATGTGTTGGTCAGTGTGCAATATCTGAGCATTAAAGTAACTAACTCCTTTTTTTCAGGGAATCAAATATAAGTTTTGCAGTGTGATTCAAAAATACCTTTATTTCTATAGTGCCTCCATCATCCTTCAATGGGTTTGTTAAAGTTACTAATGATTTTATTTGTGCCAACAGAATTTGAGGACAATGATGAGCAGCTTCCACCTGAAACTGAACGAATACCCCAGAAACAGTCCAGTGACTCTGCAGGTTATAAAGAAGAATCTAAGCATACAGGTTGGCCTTTTAGCACATATAATCTCTCTTACTTGCTAGTATCAAGAATTGTATGCCTTCTGTTTCTGCAAACTTTTAATATATTTGAAAATTGGCTGTAAATATCATTCCTTGCCTTAACTTTTTCTTTTAAAGAAGTTTATATTGGAATAGTCAGGTTCAAGTTATTTAAACACTTACAAATACAATTAAAGACATGTTGTTATTTCCTGTTAAAAATAAGGCACCAGGTATTTGCACTTTGAAAAACAACAAAATCCCACTATTGCCTCTACTGCCTAAATACCAAATTAAAAAATGTGTACAGAGATCTATGGAAATAACAAATAAAGTGAGCATTGCTGAAATTCCAGGTTGACATAACCTCTTGTATTCAGAAATCCATGAGCACTCTCTACAGGATGAAGTGATAAGAGAGGAATCACAGGAAAATACTTTAGAAAGTTTACTTTCATGGATTGTGAGACCACTTCCCTCCCCCCCCCGCCCCGAAAAAAGAAAATGTAGAAAGAAGAAAGTACCAGGGAAAAAAGAAAGGGGGAAAAAACCAAAGAAATAATCAAATTGCAATATTCACAAACGCCTACATGCGATTTTAACAAACCCTGGTTCTACAGACCATTTTAAAATTAATATTATATCCACATTAATCAGAAATTACTAGTCCATTCCCTGTGGCAAGGGACCTTGGGAAAAATGGGAATGGATGAATTTTAACTTTGGATGTGAATGATCAAAATATGTCCTGCTAACAGCTTGCTGGATTTCACAGAGTCATGTTTTCTTCTTTCTGGTATAAGGTAAAATTCTGCAGCACATGGAACTCCATAGAACCATAAGCTAATAAAAAGGTATACGAAATCCTATAGCAGCCTTCTCTCAAAAAACACTTTGAAGGCAACTAGTCTTTAATGGAGATGGTCTGCTTTAGTTTTTAGAATATATATTTTAGATTTTAGCTACTAGAATTTTTTGAATATGTTAAAGTCCAAAAGAGAAACAAATACAACATAAACCATTTTATTTTAAATAGCAAGTTGTTAAATATACACATTTTTATGCATTAGAAAGAATCAACTTAATCTATAAACCTAACTGCTTATATTTCCATACACCATAAATCAGTACACACAATATAGGTTTGTCTACTAAGTAAGTTTCACTGTAGTATGCTGAAAATTATTTGGCAGCCTATATTTATAAGTAAGTAACGAAAAGTTTGTATAAACAAACTACATGGTCTCTTTCATAAAGACAAACGAAAATACGTTCATAATGAAGTACACATCAGTTCCAAGGAATGGAAATGTCACTGTTACCCTACATTTCGTCTTTCTGTTTATTTTCATAGTTAAACTAATGAAGAAGACATGCTGGCTTCTGGTGTCTTTTTATCAGGGTTTGAGAGGGGAGGAAAGAAGGATTTTTTCATCTTTTTGTTGCTGAATATGGACTGAGGGCAGAAAAAGCCATATCTTATACTAGCAGAACACTGGGAAAAAAGATATTAAAACCTTTCCTTCCCCAGCAACTCACTTGGAGAATGTGGGGGCAGAAAGCCTTTGAGGATTGTTTGTCTCTATGGTAACTATGCTCAGTAAAGGCAAAGAAGGCACAGAGCAAAAGAATATGAGACTGCCATATAGGCATTCCCTGTGAAAGTGCCAGATTTGGGGCTGGGGAGGATTGTTTCCTATCACCTCTGTGATAAGGAAAAGAAATTATGAAAAGCACTGTTAGGTAAACTGCCAAGCTCCTCTGAAGGAAACTTGGTTGCATTTTTAGATCCATTTATTTTTAAATCATTACTGTCTTTTCAAGTGTTTTTCTTGGCTATGTTTGTTATTTCTTTAAAAAATGCTTATATCTAATGGCAAAGGTACAGCTGCCTGCCTTACTTTAAAATGTTTTTAGTATTTTTGGTCCCTGGGACCCTGTTTGAAACAAACCAAATGCCAGGGAGGCAACGTTTTTGTCATAATAAGGTTCAAATAACTGAACCAAAACCAAATAATGTTTGGGTTGTCCAATTTCCAGGTTGTCCTTTTTCCCTAAGAATGTAATTTTTTTTTCTTTTGTTACTTCTCCCTTCTTTCCAGGGGAAAGTTTCTCCAGTTCAGTTAGGCCTGTGCAATCTATTTAAAACTCCTTAAGTATGCAGTAATTGCTGCTGAATAAGTTTCCTTAAGCCAAGACAACTCTCAGATAGAGGTAATCTGATGGAATTATGTGCCTAGAGTAGAGAGTCAAAGCTGGGACACCATTTGCTAAATATGGCCTGTCAGGAAAGGTGTGACGTGAACTGTAAGTGTTTCTGAGATTAAGCAGCTCTCTACTGAGTGGATTTGTTGCCATGTTCAGTATTCTGTCTCTGCTGATGTCAAATATTCATTTAAATCCATTATTCTGCCTGAATCTTTCCAAAGTTTCATGACCTAGTCAGAACTGAAAGGTTTTTAAAGGGCAGGACTATAAAAGATGATGTGTTGAAGGCTAGATCCAGACAGCATGCATTACTATCCTCCATACATTATTGTTTTGACTAGGGCTGTGGTTCACAAGGCAGCACGTATGATTTCTACAGTGTGAATGTGCCAGGGATAACACGTGCAAAAGGCAGTTAGTGTAACCTAGTTACTACTGGATCCTTTGCTTATTTTTGTAAAAACTCTGTTCCTAATGGAATCATCATTACATAATGCATTAGAGCTGCCCAAATTTAAGCAGATTTTACCTGGCTACATCTCTGTCTCATTTGGAATACATCACTGCAGAATGCAACATCATTAACTGTAGCATTTACACAATATCTTTTAACATAAAAAGGAAGGTATCTTCATGTTCCTATTTAGAATCATGGCAAGAGACAGAAATGTCACTGCAGGGGATAACTAATGTAATAACATACACAGAATATGTAGTTTAGTAAAATGCAAAAGTTTATAAACATTTTCAAGGAAAAATTAATTTCTAATTCAAGATCAGACTATTTGCAATCTGCAAGGCGTTTCTGCTTAGTGATACACCCTTTTGTACTTTTGTTTTATGTTTAGGCTAATAATCATTCAAATAGAGGGAAGGTTAGCCACTGAGGTGTCACTCTAATAGCTGTGTTGCTCAAAGCTGTAAAAAAAAGAGGGGAAATGCATTAAGTATTCTTTGTTATAAAAGATCACAAAAATACTTGCTAAAATGCTTGTTAACCTGTTATTTAAAAGTGGCTCAGTTAAAATGAAGATTTGCAATTCCTCTTGGGGACACCATATCAGGACGCTGTGAGGGCCAACTGCTCCCAAAGGAACAGAGACCTGGGAGCAGAGGGTGGTAATATGGCCATCAGGACAGGGCCTGGCAGCCAGGAGCCGGGCAGCTCCAGCCCCGGGCACTGGGCACCTCCCTGGGGACAGGGGCAAGCTGAGGCCTGGCTGGGATGTCAGCCCGTGGGTGGGCCCGGCTTGGCAGAGCCCATGGCCAGGCAGGTCTATGGGGAACCGGAGACCGGTGCTGCAGCGGCATTGCTGGGGAAGGGGCTGATGGCCTCGAGGGGCTGACATGGGGTCCTGGGCCATGGGCAGGTGAGGGGAGCCCCAGGGGCCTGGGCAGGGACAGCTAGGCCCAAGGGTGCCCTCAGGTCCCTGAGCCAGCATATGAATTACCATAGAGGGCCTGATTTATTTCAAATCTCAATTTATCATATATATAGTAGAGGTAAATGGGGGTATTGAGTGAATAAAAGTTTGAGAGAACAAAAGTTTCAGCCTCGTAAGTGGAAGGATAAAATTTTTTAAATCACCTAAGTATCTAAAAATTGACTGTATTTCTAGAGGACTACACATTAACACCCATAAGGAGACGTAGACATTGCAGCACCCAAAACTGCTATAGTAACCTTTAAGTGCCTGGCTTCATATATGGAATTAAGAGTTATAGAAATAGGTACAAGTAGCGAACTAGCAAGGGGCCAGCCATAAAGGAACGTCAAAAGGAGACATGTATTTGAAACCCTGCATCTTTTTCAAATTTGGCCGATGACAAAAGAATGGGAGTCCCTAATCCTAGCTCTCTGGCATTTAACTCACTGGAAGCAGGGCACCAGCTTGCTTTCTTCTAGAAGACACTAGTGGCACTGGCCTTTGATATAATAGGTAGCTTAGCCATCCAAGTCAGAAAAATTTGTTGATGTGTTCCTTGTCCTGCAGGTGCTCACATATCCCAGCTGTTACTGACACTTACAGGCGATGCTTTGGTTGGTAGCATGTTAGACAAAAGTTAGGCAGTGTCTCTACTCTGACTGTAAGTTAGTCCTGTTTCCTGCCAAATCTTACTGGTACCTAAGTCCTGTACTTAGTAATAGCATTTTTTGGACCTAGCTCTATTTTGGAAAATTAAATGTGGCATTTGTGGATTTCTTCAACAATCCACAAAGAAGAGAAGTTTGAGAGACATTCAGTTCTGGGAGGAAATACTTTGTAACAGAGCAGTCTAACTCTTCATGAGCCAGAAATTTTTTTTAATTTTTCAGGTTGGGGCAAACTCAAAATGAATGTTACAGTGCTGCAGTTTCACATGGTGAGCACTGGCCTCCTTAATGCCAGGGAGTAACCATAAAACACTGTTTTTTTTAATGTTTTGGGAGTTTGTATTTTTATGAAAATGGCCGAAGCTATTAACATACAAGGCATTAAGTAAAGCTTTCATTTTTAGTAATAAATCTCCTTTTTATGTGTAGGAAGTTATATAAGGAAAACTAGTAGTAATGGTCCTTTTTTGTAGAAATCAGTAAAGTTCTTTGAAATGGGCTGAACCTGTTGTTGCTTGTGTCACAATCTGTCCCTGCTCTTTCAAACTCAAAACAAGACAGAAACAAAAGGAGGAAAATCATAGCAAAGTAGAAAATCACTCCATCTGCTCTTCAAGCTCTTTCTTGCAGCATCATTTCTGGGAAGAGACAAAGACAGCATACACTGTGAGTCCCAGCAAACTTACAGTAATATCAGACCATTTTAGTCATTGCTCTCAACTGCTTCTCTCTCTGTTAGCTGAAGACACTGATATCAGACTTATTAAACAGAAGACAAAAGAAAAATTATAAGAAGAAAATCAGGGCTGAAAATTAAATGAGTGCAGGGAATGGGAATAACAGCAACAATACCACATTGCTGCTGCCAGAGACTGTTCATGATTTAGTAAGGACAAGGTGGTGATGGTGTCATCTAGGTACCTCTGTATCTTCTTCTAGCTGAGGCAGAACTTTGTCTCAGGACTTTCAGGGCCTGACAGTGTCTAAATGGATACTAACTGCAGCCCTAGGAACCAATGAGTATCTTTGTCCTTTTCTGTTTCTGTGTCAATATCAAGTTTTTAATTCCCTCTGCCTTTTTCAGCAAAATAGATGGCAGTGGAAGTAGCTATCCCTTTGTTATTTTGGTCTCCAAGTATGACAACAGATTTGGTATGGTTTTGTCATGTTTATCATGAGTAGTACCTGTGAATTTCTTATTTACATTAATGCATTTTCAATATCTAGCTTCTTCTTACTTTTCATGAGATTGTTAGGAGACAGGCTTGTACTTCTCTGATCTTAAACAATTGACACGACAAATTGCTCCACAATCTTAAGAGATTAAAGTATTTTCTTTCCCTCACTCATTAAACAAGTAATTGTATGCAGACATGGCTTCATTAAAGCCAAAGTTTTTCTGACAGTTTCTCAGTCCAAGTATCCACAGAGGGAAGCCATGATATAATTTTTTAAATTTTCATTTATTTTTTCACTCATATTTGTATTATTATTATTATCATCATTTATATGCTCCTTGTGCTGGAGTGTATTGACTGGCAGATGGGATTTATATCCACAGCCTTTTTCCTTGCATAACTACGGATGACTTCTAGCCTCCAGAGAAACGGGTTACACTTTTGCATCTCCTTCTTTGTACTTCTTAGAATTACTCCACACATACATACATCTGTAGCTTCATAGCACCAGTATTTGGGTTCTGTAAGTCATAGGTATAACATGCTGTTGTCTGCAATTATAAGCACATTCTTACGATCTGTATAAGTGTATACCTGAGAAAGTGCAGAGGGAACAGCACACAAAGTCATGTTCCAAGAACAGGCTAAACCTAGGCTGATGCAACTTTGCAGCAGCCTCACCATTAGTGTAAGAGAAGCTGTTGCTGAGAATCCTCTGCATAACACAGTGACTTTCAAGTATGATGCTACTCCTCTATTTTTTGGGAGGAACTTCAGCCTTCAACCCCTATATGTTCTCCCCATACTCAGTAGGATAAATAGAGGCGATACCTGTTTCTTCCAGGACGATGCATTTTCACAGGAATTTTAGCGTGCTGATCCATTTTGCTGGGAAGAGCCAAAATGTATCAACAGATGACTTATCCTAAATGGGAATTCTTAGTATCTGAAAACATCTTGCAAGACTGAAGAAGTACAAATAGATGCTTCAAGCATGATTTTGTTTGGAGTTTTTAAAGTTATTATCAATCATATAATGAGGATAACAGTATCTTTTCTTTGAAATTGGCACCAGTTCTTTTATGATATTCAGTATATTTTTAATGCAGATATAATGCATAATTTATGCCATTATCTGCTGTAAACTTTATTTTTACATTACACATGTGTGACCAAATTGTCTCTGAATATCTAACAGATAACCTCTTCATTAATTTCTGCACATTTATAACAATGCACAATTGGAAAAATGCATTCATAACTCTGAAGAGGCTTGGTTTAGTAGTTAAATCACACTAATGAGGCTTGAAAGTCAGAAGAAATTAATTCCCTGTTTCAATTCTGTTGCAGACTTGGTTGTGAACTGGAAGTATTCCAGTTCTCTGAACAAGTAGATCTAAATTTCAAGCTGTTTAACACCCACAGTTTCAGTTTCATTTAACAAGCAAAAATGTGTTCAGCATCTCTGCAAAGATTAAACATTAGATATCCAGAAATCAAGACGTTCCCATCACAAATCACTTTAAAAAGATGGGTCATAATCTCTGTGTACCTGTCTTGCCTCATTTGTTAGTTATGGATAAAGGCATCAGGTGTAATTTGTTTAAGAACTCTTATATTGCATGGTTTAGTGTTTTAGCTCACAGCTTTGGCTTTATCAGTTTAGGATTTCAGTCTTCGATACCACCTCATATCCTTGATATTTACACTGAAGTGGACTTCTCTGCTTAGTCCCGTCTTTTTCCTTTCTCCTCTTAAATCTTCTCTTTTCTCAGCAATTTTGCCATGTTGGTCTTTATATATGTGTGCCTTTGAGTAAATGAAGGTTTATTTCATGAACATACGTATATTGAGATCTTGTGCTGGAGAGGGAAAAACACCTAGTAGTATGCATTATATTTCTATTCACATAAAGAGAACATGCTCCACTTGAAAAAGAACAGTAACCTAACATGCAACCTGAACACTCCACAACAGCTTCAGTAATTGAACCTGAACCAGGTCAGAACATGAAATTGCTTCTTTGCAGCATATGCGAGTTTTCTACTCTTTTTATTTCTTCCTATACTGGCATGTTCCATTTGATGCATGACCATATGAATAGCCTGTCAAAAACTGTTAATCATTAAATTCTAATTTTTAAATTAACATATATTCCTTATATTGGTTTGCAGAAAGAGCCATTGTATTTATGTGTGCTGAGTTAAATAACCATATGCAAATTTAGTTAAGTAATTGGACCTTGTTTATTTTCCTGGAGAAGCATCAGTATACACTATATTAACATAATGAATTTGGCATTTTCAAAGTGTCTTTGTAAACTAGTAGTATAATAATTCATAATTACAGGGGGTAAAAAAGCATTAAAAAAAGTCACCATATTTAAGGAAAATAAAAATAATCCTGAAGCATAATGATAATTTTAAAATTTAAATATTTTAGAGGAGCATTGCCTTCTATATATTATTTGATTTTCAGAAATCATACTACCTGAGTTTGCAGAGGATGATTTTCCAGATATACCAGAAATGGAAATAATTAAAAGGAAGATTGACCTTTTCATGCATGACTGGCAAACAATGGAGTCACAAATCAAGCAGTCATCTCTGGTTCAGGTTGTTGTTTTAGAGATTGCTGAGCAAACTCCAGAAAGTCTGCTTAATCAAATTGTGCTGATTATGGAACGTAAGTAATACTGTTTATGTGATTTACACTTAACCTACCAAGGGGGATTTTGGAGAGCTTGTATGATGAATATATGGGGGGGCAGGTTATACAGTGTTCTGTATTACTCACATGAAGTGGGAAGAGGACATGCTGTGTTCTGTGGGTGAGCTGAAAAGCACACTAGCAGCCTTTAAGACATAGGAAGATTGAGGAATTGTCCTGGTTTCAGCCAGGATAGAGCTGGTTTTCTTCACAGAAGCTAGTGCGAGACTGTGTTTTGGATTTGGGATGAGAAACTGTTGATAACGTGATGATGTTTTGGGTTGTTGCTGAGCAGTCAAGGAGAGTCCAGCTTCTCGTGCTGGCCTGCCAGCGAGCAGGCTGGGGGTGCACGGGGAGCTGGGAGGGGACACGGCCAGGACAGCTGACCCAGGCTGGCCAAAGAGATATTCCCTACCATACGACGTCATGCCCAGTACATAAACTGGAGTTAGCCGAGGGGTGGAAATCGCTGCTCGGGGATGGGCTGTTGATCGCCGGGTGGTGAGCAATCGCTGTATTGGGCATCACTTGTTCTTGTACATTCCTTTGTTGGTATTATCATTGTTGTTTCCTTCTCTCTTTCTGTCCTATTAAACTGTGTTTATCTCAGCCCATGAGGTTTTTTTTTCTAATTCTCTCTCCCGTTCCACTGCGGGAGGGGGAGTGAGTGAGCAGCTGCGTGTTGCTTAGTTGCCGGCTGGGGCTAAACCACGACAGGAATATATACATATTTGAAATATATCTATATTTATGTATATAATATGAATATATTATAATGTCTGTACATAATGAAATATGTACATAATAGCTCCCTGAACATTCTGACAGCACATTTCCCCAGTTACTTGCTCTATCTGGGCATGTCAGGATACTGTTTTGAGAACTAGACAGAGGTTCACTAATGTACAATATTCACTGAAGTCAATGAGACTTTCAGGGTGCGTAATAATCTAATCTACCCACCTGCACAGATTGTGTTTCAAGACTGGATTGTTACAGTATTGATATTTTTCTGGCAAATTACCTTTCTTCACTTGCGTGCTCAAATCTCTTAACAATTTTGAGTACTGGATAAATAATATTAATACTACATTTTCCCTATCATTACTACAATGCAAGTGTTTTATTAACCAAAGCATCTTATTGTGCTAGCTTTATAATAAATAAAATTTGACCAACGAACAACAGGAAAAAACCTGTTGCAAACAGTAGTGGCACTATTTGCATGTGTTTGTTTAAAACTTTTGTACTACAAGTTCCCATTGAAAATACCAATTTACCTCACCAAAAAACAACTAGTAGAAGTTCCATTTTTGGAAGAAGAAATATATTAATTCCTACATCCAGTGTGAACATTTTGCTCTATGAGTAGCAGAAATGCAACAGACAGTTGGCATGGTTTGCTTTCACATATGTACTTATTTTATGGACAAAGAGAATATATTCTGGCATAGCCAAAGGAAAAATATTAAAATGGGGAAAAAAAATATTTAACTATTTCAGAACCTTTTAAATATCACGGTTGGGAATTATCTGCTGAAGACTTAGATGAGGAAGCAGAAGATCTGGCTGCTGAAGGGGAAGATGAAGTTGAAGAAGAGGAAAATGAAGATGAAGAAGTAAGCATGCTGGCTTTGTCCATTTATGCTTTTATTGTAACTCATTTATTTTCAGTTTGAACATAACCATAGAGAAATCAGCTTTTACACCTGATTTTGTATGATCCAATTTCAGCCTTCTAACAGAATGAGTATCAGCATATGTTTCAAGAACATTTTCATTATATTCCCATGTTCTGGCTGATCGTAGTTTTACCCAGCGAGAAACATAAATGCCCCATGCTAATAAGGAGAATGAATGTACCTGTTTTTGACAGATGGCAAAGAGGACTTTTATTGAAGAAACAAATGTGAACTTTGATTTCTGTCAAAAACATGAGCCATCATGTAAACATTAGGAGGTGCAGAGTCCTAATGTGCAATTCTCTGTTTCATCTCAGCTATTGATAATTTTCAAACACCCACTTTAATGAAATTAAAGGTCTAGCTTCACCTTTCTTTCATTTTCATCCTATGTTGGAAGATGCCCATCCCCAAATTTAACAGTACAAGATACCTATATACTGTACTGGAGCAGTATGAAACAGATTTTTTAGAAATTAATTTTATTGGATAAGTAATCTGACTTCATAATACCAGTTCTCATTGCCTTTTCTGAAGAGGTCTACTTCTGCACATTTAGAAGCAGCAGAAAGTGAGTTTCAAAAACACAGCAGGAAAAGATTTTATCATAGATACGTCTATCTTAACTTTGGTCTTCAATAGCTAACTATGATATTATAATTTCAAATTTAAAATGGTCATTTTTTTTCTCAGTAATTGTCTCAATAGTCTGGATAGATTGTTTTCTGACTCTGAATCTAAAAACTGTGTATTTTCGTAGACTTACATTCAGCTTACAAACTATCTTAAGAATACCATTCTCATTCAATGCTCAGTTGATGTATTTGAAATTACTTAATCTGATATATTTGATCTATTTAGATTAAGTGAACTACTGAATTCAAATAGTTTTTCAAAATTTTTGTAATGTTTTCAGGATGAAGAAAAAAATCAGGAAAAGAAAAGGCACATGGGAGACACAAAACACTTTTGTCCAGTCAGTCTGAAAGAGAACTTTGTCCTTTACCCAGGACTCCATGAACATGCAGCTAAATATCAAGAAAAGATTTATTACTTTTCAACTTCTGAGTACAGAGATAAATTTCTGAAGAACCCTGAGGAGTACGTGGCTCACAGTGAACCAATACAAGTGAGAATCTTCAAAATTCTTTAAAGCCGATAATAACAGATTAAAATAGCTGTTTTCCATTCCCATTTGTAATTGTTTATTATTGATGGTTTTTTTTAGGTCACAATAAATATATCAGGCAAGTCCTTGAAACAAATAAAACACATTGCTTCCCTAGTGATTTTTTAGTGTACTTTTAAATTAACACATTGAATTAATGATGCAAATAAAGCAGAAAAGAGAGGAAGATTATAAGGGCTTATATAATCATAAGATGTGATTAACAAATCACAAATATTGGGCGGGGTACTATCTTTAAGTCTTTTCTGGTAAGTGGAAGAAGGGTAAAAGAAGGGAAGATTTAGCAGAATTATCTAATGAGGTTTCATTTTTACCTGCTGGCATCAATGCCATAGTGTATTTGTTCAGTATTTCCAGAGAGCAGGCAGTCTGTTTGGAATAGCAGTAGAAGGCCTGGAAAAATTAAAATGCAAAATGATGTGACTGGTTTTGATGCAATTTTTACAATAATATTTTGGAAGTGAAAAACAGTAGGGGCTACACTGTAGAATCCAAATTGGTATAAAATATTCCAATTCTTTCCTATAGGCTCCTCCCTTACGGGTGTGCTTACTTGGGACTCATGGAGCAGGTAAAACTACTTGTGCACGACAGATAGCAGACAAATTAGGCATTTTCCATATTCAGTTTGAAGAATATCTACAGGAATTGATCTTACCCAAAACTAAAGAGAAAGTTGGGCCTGATTTTGATGAAGAACCTGAAGAAGATGACGATAAAATGCCAATTCTGCCAATTCTGTCACAGGAACTGGACAGCTTCTCTCAGACCATGACTAAAACTGATATTGAAAAAAGCAAACAGGTAATCAACTGATCTTTTTTATGTCCATACACAAAATAACCATTTTCAGAGCAGAATAGCAATTTCCTATAAAATTTATGCTAAATAAATAAAATTTATGTTAAAACTTATGTTAAATTATTTACTTAATGAAATGTGATAGAATGAGAGGAAATGGCCTCAAGTTGCGCCAAGGGAGGTTTGGACTCGATATTAAGAAAAATTTCTTTACTGAGAGGGTGATCAAACATTGGAACAGGCTGCCCAGGGAGGTGGTGGAGTCACCTTCACTGGAAGTGTTCAAAAGATGTGTGGACGTGGCACTTCAGAACATGGTGGTGTTGGGTTGATGGTTGGACTTGATGATCTTAAAGGTCTTTTCCAACCTTAATGATTCTGTGATTCTATGATTCTGTGATATGTGGAAACAATAGTTCCTGACAGTGTTTTCTTATGAATGCCACAAACATTCTTCAAAACATTTCCAGGAATTATGTATAGGTTTTTTCTAAACAGTAGAGACAGATGCTAAATGGGGCAAAGGAAGACAAACTGAGGGAAAAAAAATCAAGGTCAGAATAATAACGAAAAGGTATGGTTTCCTTCAAGTATTTATACTACGCAGGTTCAGTCTGGTGAATGTGCTCCAGCTGCACAAGAGTTTAGAAATGTTCACCAGCAGTGCTCTCTGCACTCTCTTGGGGCAAAGGAATAGAATGCCTCTACCAGCCCTTCAGTGTGATCATACCTTGTCAAAAAAACAGATATATTTCTGTGTTCATAAAAGGGTAAGATAGTATATTTTTAATACAGTAGGTTTTGTAATCGGGATTGTAGTGTTGTCTTTGCTTATTAGCAGCAGCTTTAAACCAGAAAAACTGTTAGGTAGCATCAAATATGCCTGCTAGTTTAAAAACTGCTTAAAATAGCTGGATATTCATGGAACTGGTATAATAATTCATGAGTGATAGCTTTCAGAAAATTAGTTCTTTTTCCTAATCAAATTGAATACTGTCTAAAAGTTGTTATAAATATACATTCTAAAACCTATCTCTTACAGGGTGTAATTTCCCTGAACAATAAACATTTACATAAATGTTTATCAGGAGAGAGTGATTTCTTTTATTAGACAGTGATATATCGGGAAAAACAGATGAGGTTTCAATGCAAATTAATTCTTCTTTACACAGCAGTGGATATGGTAAAAGCCTTTATTGTGTGGAGAAGTCTCAACACACAGGTGCACAGTACATAAATCTTTCAAAAAATACATAGTACAAAGACATTGAAAATCTACCTCCTATACAATACAAATAAGAGTTTATCCAACTCTCAAAGCTTCAGGAAGAAATAAGTTTCTGCATCCCATTCTAAGAGCCTTTTTTTGTGTGTGCTCCTGATACCTGCTATGTTCTTTCAAGTTATTGGTCATCAAAGACCTTCAAAGACTTCCTACAACAGGATCTAAGGAAGCGTGCAGGAAGGGAAGCAGGCTACAGAGGAGGCATACAGAAACAAACTCCAGGCACAGTATTAGGAAGATGAGCACTCCGATGCAGGTGGAAACTAGTGAGGGATCTGAAGAGTAGCAAGAAGAATTTCTATCGGAACAACAGTAGCAAAATGAAGACCTGGAAAATATGAGTCTGCCAGTGAGTGGGGAAGGTGAGCTTTTGATGAAAGACACTGAAAAGGCTGAAATGCTCAATGGCTTCTTTACCTTGGTCTTTTCAAGTACAGTCTGGTCTGTGGCCCTCTAGGTCTCTGTGCCTAATAGGAAAGCATGAGTAGGGAGTGGTACTATGCACAGCGGAATAGGATCAAATTTGGGATCATATATGTAATCTGGATGTACACAAATAAATAGAGTGCATTCACAGGTGCTGAGGAAACTGCCAAAGGTGCATTCAAGGCCACTCTCTATTGTCTTGAAAAGCGGGGGAGGTCCCTGATAACTGGAAGATAGTGTTCCTGATGCAGTAATACAAGAGCAGGTAACATTGGAAGCAAATGCTTCAACACAGATGGAGTACAGATCAAAATGATGGATGTCAGAACAAAAATTCAGGTTTTCATTAGTTAAATCTAAGAGGCAGTTCTTTTGGCAAGTCAGTTTACAACTTGGTCATCACAGCCAAAAATGTGGCAAGTGTTCCTGGCACTGGTGGTTATGGCTGGCTGCCTCAGTTTTATTTTTTTGGCATCAATACATGTCTTACACTAAGACACTTCTGTTAGTGTTTTTTCCTCATCATCTTTTTCTCTGCTGGTAAACAATCTTCTTCTACATTAGTATTTTTTTCTCACACTTCTTGTACAGCACTTTATCTGATAGCATGACCAAAGCACAGCTGATGCAACTGCAGTTCTGTTTAGAAACCCATTCACTGGTCCATGCACAAAACTCTAGAGGATTATTTCCAGGGTTGTGAACTCCCTAAGCACTTCTATGAATATGACTACGAACAGACCGTCTGACTGTCCCAGTTTCCACTGACCCCACTACCTCTGCGAAATAAGTTCATTTAACTTCATTTGTATCATTCTCTTTCACTTTGGAACAAGACATTAGAAGCATACCTATCATAGCCTAAGGTAAAGGTCAGCTGTAATATTCAAAGCAAAAAAGGCAAACAAAACATACCATGCAGTCTGGGAATTTAGCAAAAAGATATCATCCGCATTGTTTTAGTACGTGTCAATCAAAGCCTTCACAGCATTGACAGGTCTGGGGAGCAACATTGTCCTTTGAACCACCGCTGTGCAGGGTGTTCTCTTTTCTGTACCTGGAATATACATCTTGTGTTTCTTTCATCAGATGCAAATGCCATTTCAAGATTTCATCTGCAGTGGTGATGTCAGTGATACACTTTTATATGGGTTTTACTGTTTTCTCCCACTTACACATTTCTTTCAAGATGCCTCTGTGTTACAGATCTGGCTACCACCTTGCCTTCTTAGGTATCTGTTATGCCATACTAACATCTTTTAATATATACACTAGTGCCTATGTCAGGCACTAGAGAAAATATTACTCACACTCACACTACATCAGGTCTGTGGCTTCCAGCATATTCTCGAGTTCTTTTGGCTACATTATCAAAATATTGATATGTTGTCTTTTATCCAGTATACTTGTAAAAATGTGTATTTTGATATTGTGACTGATGTAAACTAATCTGACATCACCAAATGTATACCCTCTTTTCATTCTTTTTTACTATAGTTTGTGTCAGGAAGCCATTTTATGAGAAGTGCATCCTCAGCTATATTAATCCCACAGTGTTACATATTCTGGACAGTTTTTCACAAGAACCTAACAGATAGATTTGGTATTTGAATGCTCTGCATTTTTCTAGTCATTAATACTTTTACTGCACTGTAGAACAATGCTATCTTTCTGATTTCTGGTGATGTGCCTATATCCAGTAACCTTGCATATCTTTCTTTGACATCTTTCTTTGGATTGCATCAAAAGATAAAAGTTGCTTTTAAAAAGTGAAAAACCATTATGATATAGAGCAGATAATCTTCCAGCATGAGAACATGTATAACCAAGTGGAAAACTTCTTGTAGGCAATTAGGAGAAACTGTGATCATTTCAGTTTCTATTTCTCTCAATTGAGCAGATGTATAATTAAATACTTTACAACTGTGCTTGGGTTTATGTTTCATTAAAATTCATATAGCAGCAATTGCCCCAACTCTAGCGAACTACCCAACCCCAAGCACGTGGGAAATATCCCAAAATGTATAATGTAATACAGTGAAATGTGGCAAATGAGTTTACTTTGTTTCTGCTGGTTTAAATCAAATGAAGACGGTACATTACTAAGTCAAAAAAACAATAAATATGTCGGGTAGATCTTTCTTTCTTTCTGTTGTGTTTTTTTTTTTTTCTTTTTCTTTTTTTATGGATTTTCTTTACATAAAGGAAGTGGAGTTAACCGATGAGGAAGAAGCAATCAAAGCAAATCTAATGGATAATGAGGCACTGCCTCCAGAAGTCCTTGATAACATTGTTCTTGACTGGTGGAGGAAAGAGCCATTCCGGTAAGTGTAATCAGATTCTTGAGAGTATTTCAAAGCTTTTGTACTAGTTATGAATCATGACCTACCTCTCAGTCTTGGTTTTGTTGCTCTATTTTGATTGATATTTTGACAGTAATATAATGTCTCATGTGCTCTACACAGGACTGGACAAAAGTATTTAGTGCACTTGAATTGGATCAAATCTCCTGAACAGCCACATAGTTTTTGTGGGCTTACAGGATAGATATGTAAATAAGCCTGTTATGTTTTCATGTAATTAATAAACATGGAGAGCTGGAATCCAGCTGTAACTATTGGTTTCCATATATTGTAAACATTGTGTGGAAAGCAAAGATAAAGTATCTGTGGCCTCCAAAATCACAGAGAATCAGGTTATCTTGTGCATTCATCACAATCTGTAGTCCAGTGATGTATCTGCAACAGACTTCCTTTCATATCAGAAAGTACATCCATAACACTGCGATAAATGTGGATTATTGCTGCATAAATAAATAAGGTCATTGACTCCTAGAAAGCAGACTGGCTTTTTAGGATGTCATTTCAGCAGGGAAAATCCCTTTTTCCCTGTCCTATCTCTTCCATCCATTTCCATCCAGATCATAGCTGCTGGCAGATTTGACCATTAGGTTTCAATTCCTAACAGTATGATAAATGCCTTAAAAGAATAAACAAGATCCTCAAATAAACTTATATCCTGTCAGTCTACAGATAGGGGACAATGTTCCCTTAATGATGTAAAAATAGAGAGATCAGTTTTAGGAAAAAAGAATGCACCAAGACAAAAAATTACCCAGCATTACACATAATACTGCAATATTATATTATATAAATTTAACGTCATCAGGGACTGTATAGCAGAAGAGAACCTTTGTCACATTATACATTGTGATTGATATCCTTCCCCCAATTTTTTGCCACAGCATCCAGGGCCACCTGTTCTTCCATCCACTCCCACTCCTTGTAGCTTCTTTGGTTACCTCAGTTTTACAATGTATCCTATTAAGGTCTAAAGTAATAAAGAGAAACGTGAACTCGTTATTAATACAACATTCAGCATTAAAGAATTACTCATCTAATTTGAGACTGTAAGAGCTACAAAAAGCCATAGAGCTTGCCAGACATATCTGACCCGTTTTTAATATCTGCAGGAAGGGAGATGTAGGTCATGCTGAGTGGCACTCATCCTACACTACAGAAGAAACTGTCAGGCATTTCTGAAAAAATGAATTTTCAGGCAACATGCTTTCTGCGGCAAATGTTACCAAAAGAAAGTTTGGGGCAACTTCTATTTTTTTGAAAGCAGTGGCTAAGAAGTACTGTTTTTAGAGTCACACAAGCAAGACTGAGGACACAATTAATTTTGTATTTTTTAAAGTTATTTTAAAATAATTAATGCCTGCACATTAAAACCTCAGAATAAATACATTTGTTAGCGCGCTGATTAAAATATATAGTGAAATATCAGTTTTACATTTTCAAAAGATAATACCTGAAAGTATTTTAAGTTTACTCTTAACATACACATAAGAGACTTTTAAAATTTTTTTCAGATTAATTGCATTTTCACCGTGTTGCACTTTAAACCACATTGTGTAATGATAAATATCTTCTTTTCTAATTAGGTCCACAGGATTTATACTGGATGGTTTCCCTCGTACTTTAGATGAAGCCCAGTATTTGTCAGAACGAGGACTCTGTCCTGATGTTGTGGTTTATATTCAAATAGAAGAAAGTGATGTTCTTGAACGTCTTTTTCCTCCACGTCTGAAAAAATGGAAAGAAAGACAGTATAAAAAAATGGAAAATAAAAAGAAACTGAAAGACCTGAAAGCAAAAATAAGGGTAAGTTTGCAGTCATTTCTACTTTCTTGTAATTTCAGCAGCACAGGTCTGAACATAGATTCTAAAACTCCCAGAGCAATGAAGAGCACACAGAGAACAGATATGGGAGCCAGTAGATGCAGCCCCACACATTCACAGCATTCCCAGATTTACCATAGGAACCAGAAAGAATTTAGGGCTCCCTTCCTCCTCTGTGCAATTATTTCATGTAGGAGTTTAGATATCTCACAGCCCAAGAAAAGCAGCTGCGCTGACAGACAACTGGCAGTCTGACAGAATGCCAGACATCTAGAAAGTCCAGGACAAGAGGCAACTAGATGAAGAGACTGAGTATGTCCGTAAAAAATCAAATACACAGCTCATGCACCATACTGTTGTTGCATTCCATATTCCCTGAACATGTGCTGTTGAGTTGATCCTCATCTCACACAGGCTGACTTCATAGGTACTGTATGGTGTATGTGTCTGTGTTTCCCACTATGATACTCTGCACAGAAATGTAATAGCATTAAGCCACAGTGCTGTTGCAGCTGCACGGTCGCCCATTTCAACAAAACTGTGCCTACTACTGAACAGGTTACAAGTTACTTGAAGTAATCTGAAACTTCTATGCAGACATTTACAATCAGCGTGTGCAATGTATTCAACGTTCCTAATTTTCTATAAAAGTGAGATAAAGTACTCCACATGTACTATCAGAAAAGGTCTGAGCAAAAGTTACTACAGAGCAGCTGACACAAAGGAAGTTAGTACAACAGAATTTGGGACAAGGCTCACACAATACCAGTAAGTTTTCTGAACTGCTTGTGCCAGAGATTGGCTCTGAGAATGCACATAATCTAGGAGAGCTAAAGTATTTTTTCAGTTCAGTCCTTCCTGATGCAAGTTGGAAATCTTGCTGGAAAAGGTACATTCTAGTGACCAGCCTACATTGCTGTACTCAGCTCACCCTGTAATCAGTTACTCTGATCATGCAAGTGGCAATTACTTGTGCTATGGATCCAAGGGTCCAAACTTCTAATGGACAGTGTAGGCATCAATATGGGTCCTGATGACAAAGGAAAATAAAAAGGTCCTATTTAAAATGTCCAATGATGGAGATTGGTGATGAGTGGTGACCCTCAGGATTCTGTATTGGGACCAGTGCTCTTTAAGATCTTCATCAGTGACATAAACAGTGGGATCG
>NW_010527253.1:0-11418 GCF_000687285.1 Phaethon lepturus
GTGGCTTCACCCGCGTCGGTGCTGTACCTGGTTCTTGGCCAGCAACCTGCCTAAAAGCTGTATATAAGCATTTTTTCCTAACTAAAAAAAAGCTAGGCTTTTGTTTTTTTTAATACTCCTTCTTACCTCTGTTATTGCATATTGAACATAAGTGCTGTTTGGGAGACGGGGGGAGACAGTCATTCATACTGATCTTTCACTGCCTTAAGGTTCATGTTTCGCTACTTTTTGTAGTCAACCGCAGTGCTATATCTCTGCATGCCTTTGCACTGTGCCCCTCTGTATTTGTTCATCCTGAGCTTATTTACATAATAAAAGTATTTCCGTAAAGATGGTGTAAATATTGAAGCCAAGCTTATGGTGGCTCAAATTCTCTCAACAAATAGATACTAGATAGCAGCAAATTTTGTTGTTCAGAGCAGAGTTTTGGAAATTAACCTGCCTCCTAATAGCCTAGTTGCCTGACCTGGACAGGGGGAGGAATTCGGAATCATCGGAGGAGGCAGTAGCATGCTTAAAAGTTTTAGGTGGCTGCTTGATCTTCTGAAGTAGGGAAGTGAAATGAGCTGGAAGTGTGATCCCATCCCAAATAAGGTTGATGCACTATAAGCCAGGGGCTCATTGTGGCTATTTTCAACAGGCTAATGTCATTACGGGGTTGTGGTGCATCTGGGCTGCAGATCCAAGAACCAGTGTTATCTTAACCTTAGTCCTTGTGGGTATTACTGCCATGACCTAAGCCAGTTAATTTGGATATTCTGTGCTTCTTCCACTTTTGTGTCTGCAGGGTAGGCATAATCCTTCGTTTGGTATGCAGTGGGTTATATCTTCTCTACAAACGGCAAAGGTGTTGAAACAGTCTTGTTGTGGGAGGAGAGTACGCTTTCCCTCGTCTTGCCAAGGAAGCTTTTCCCGTGGGCAGATTAGCAAATCAACTGCATTCTCTGCATGTGAGTCAGGCAGGTGAAACTCGGCTTGGAAAAGAACTCCATTGTTATGGAAAACTGCAAGCGCAGAAGGAGTAAGAAAAGGATGTAGAAAATGCACATACCTAACAAAGGATTGGTTGCTCGGTGAGGCAGTGTTAACTGCAGAGACAAACAGGACGCTGAACTGTCTCCCTGTATGGGTGCCAGTTGGGCTAAGAAAAACTGCCCAGGATCTGCAGTCAGAACTTTTGAGGCTGGAACTACTTCAAGTCAGCATAAAAGCAAGACTTGATCTCTGAAATCAACCATTTAGCTTGACTATGTCTTCAGAAATAGAATAAAACAAACCTTTGTCTTTATTCTGCCACTTCTGCGATGCTAAGTCCTGTCTGTGGTTCACATATCTGTCAACCCACTTTATTATAGCTCTTACTCTCACGTTTCACACTAACACTTTAGGTCTTTTTGGTGAGCATTTTTAATATTTTTTTTTTCAACCTAACAGGTTGATATCCACAAGTGGTGTGGTTTAACAGCAATTGCAAAGCATTGCTTTATATCTGATAGAAAAACATTAATAAGAAGAGAGTGGTAATATTTGCTCTTCCAGTTTTCTACAGTAATTTAAGTCTTTGGAATGGCATACAAATAGTATGGCTGCAATTTGATAACATCAACTACTTACTGACAGACAGGTGCTTAACATAGCACTGGACACTGCACTTCATTATAGTACTCTGAGAACTGCTGTCAGCTTAGAATAAACGGTCTGCTTCCGGGCATCTCTGGGATCTTCCTCAGCTAAGCTATAAGCCTGAGAAAAGAGGCATTGCTTGGCTAATTATCATTTACATTATCTGATATCTGTGTAAGCTATGTTTTTCAAGCTGGTTTTATGGCTTCCATTATTCACAGCTCAGGTTAGGGACCTGGGATTTCTGTATTACACAAGTAAACTTTGTAGCCTTTGACCGTATTGCCAACATAACCATGTGGCTTGAAGATCTGAGAGCAGGATTTGTATAATTCTGCCCTGTTGTAATTACACCCCATATAGGCCAAAATGACTGCTTGGCATTTGAATTAATTTTCTTTAGGACTGTTGTTTTGTATAATTTAGACTTCAGTCTTCATGCAGTCTACTGCAAATATTTGTCCATGTCATTGTACGGGCAAAAAGTTTTCTCACACCTCAGTTTTCCAGTGAAGCCTGCTTGTGCTTGGAGCTTGTCAAATACTTGTTAAGTGGAGCTAGGGTAACTTAATTAAAAACTCTCAAGAGTACCAATATATGCTGTATTTCTGCACACCTTTTTAGCAGGCCGCTCAGTCTAGACAGGATATTAATGCTATACATCAGACTTCTGTAGTAATAACTTGAAAGGAACAGCTATCTCAAGTTGTGCTGCTTTTGAGAATCAATCCTGGAAACCACACATGTATTTCACGTATTTCTTGTGTGAGAATTCTTTTCTTTTAAAATGTAAGGTGTAAGCATTTTTTATTCTGGAATTTTGTCAAAACTCATTAACAGAGTAACAATGGTGCCATCCTTCAACACTGTTCATGGTTTGTTGTACACAAACCTGCTTGATGAGGAAGACGACTCCTTTATACTCCAGTTGGGTGGGTTTTTTTGTGGCTAAAATAATCCACAAATACTGATAGAACCTGAGATGAGGTTAAAATAATTCTCCCCCAGACAGTCAAGTTCCATGTCCATACAGTTTAGCTTGGTGGATGTCAGACCTTTTGGAACAGTGCGAGTTCATGGACAGTATCTGTGCAGTTTAAACTTTTAGCATGAGAGGACTGTGTTGGGTCCGGAGGGGTTCTGAACTGAGCTGTAGGAAGGCCATCTGCAGAGATTGACCATCTTGCCCATGAATTGGAAGGAGATCCCAGATGACAGGCCCTGTTGCATCTTCATGCACAAAGTTGGTCTGTTGAAGTTTCAATTCAGACACAGTGTGACACACATTGTTCTTTCCTTAGTGATCACTCGTGCATGGCTTTTGGCATTACATTCCGAGTTTCAGTTCTGAGGGCAGCATGCCCTTTTTTACTGCATACCTGATTTTTCAGGCCATCTAAACTGAGGAAACTTCTACTGCAGTTAGGTTAACCTGCTGCAAAGTTTCCATGAGTTCCAGCACTTGGGTAATCTGGTACTGCCACGTGAAAGGATAGCGGTGCCCTGGGGTACTTGAAGCAGTTTCTGTTGTAACTGTTCAGATGGTAGGAGCACCTGACAGCCATTTTAACAAGGTATTTTTAATATCACTGGTGATGTGGAAAAGCATTTTGGTTGTTTCTGTAATCCTTCAATAGGGATATAGGTTGTCTTTTGGATAATACAGAGAAGAAAAATTGTCAAGTGTTTGAAAACCAGTCTTAATTTTTCTGTTGATGAGGCCATCTTTAATTCTTCAGAGTAAATCACAATGTTGAGTTTATTTTTATAAAGGACAAAAAGTCTCTACTTCAGTAACAGCAACTTCTTAATTATTATTTTTTCTTACTTTTAGAGAGTAGTGGAACCAGCAGTTCGAAAGGAAGAAGTTTTGCTGGCCAGAAAGTTCCAAATACAAATAATGCTTCTGAAGAGTTATACAAAGTGGATGAATTTGCAGCAAAAGCCCTCACAGGAAAGCTGACTACAGTTTTTCTTCCCATTGTCTATGTCATTGTCTTTATTATTGGTTTGCCAAGCAATGCGATGGCCCTCTGGGTCTTTTTTTTCCGAACAAAGAAGAAACATCCGGCTGTGATTTATATGGTTAACTTGGCGTTGGCAGACCTTCTTTTTGTTGTCTGGTTCCCATTGAAGATTGCATACCATGTAAATGGCAATAATTGGCTATTCGGTGAAGGTCTCTGCAAAGTACTTGTTGGATTTTTCTACGGAAATATGTACTGTTCCATTCTCTTTATGACATGTCTCAGTGTGCAACGGTATTGGGTTGTAGTGAACCCCATAGTGCATTCAAGAAAGAAATCTGAAATTGCCTTGGGCATCTCCCTTGCTATCTGGATACTGATTTTGTTGGGCACCATTCCATTGTATCTTGTTAATCAGACGGCATATATTTCAAATCTTAACATCACTACCTGCCATGATGTGCTGCCTGAAAATGTTTTGGCTCACGATATGTTCAATTATTTTCTTTCACTTGCAATTGGACTCTTCTTAATCCCAGCTCTCCTCACTGTTGTCGCTTACATACTAATGATCAAGACTCTGAATGCTTCCATCTCAGATGTAAGCACTGGGAAGAAACGAAAAAGAGCAATCAAACTCATTATCACTGTCCTGTCTATGTATCTCATCTGTTTTACACCTAGCAATGTGCTGCTTGTTGTGCACTATTTGCTCCTCAAAACCTACAGCCAGAGCTATCTGTATGTGTCATACATAACTGCACTGTGTCTTTCTACTTTGAACAGTTGTATTGATCCATTCATCTATTACTATATTTCAAAAGACTTCAGAGACAACCTTAAAAATGCTCTTCTTTGCCGAAGTGTGCGAACTACACGGAGGATGCAAGTGTCTCTCTCGTCAAGCAGATACCCCAAGAAATCAAATTCTTATTCTTCAAACTCAAATGGGACTACTAAATCAACCTACTGAGTTTAATCCTAGAAAAGTCAACTTTTATTACTACTGCTGAAAGGAAGTAAGTGACAAGACAGTTCTTTCGGACAAGAGAGTTCTTTTATACAAAAGAGAGTCTGAAGAAACATCTCTGCTGCTTAATTACATTGAAGCCTGGATTCTGGAACTGGCAGCTGCTTACCCTGTATAGAAATCATAAGCAGATAAGTCTTCCCACTAGGCTCGAAAAAAAATCATGACATTTCAGATGCTCTGCACAAATGCTGCTGACGTGAAAGTGAGTTGTAGTTGAAGACATTTTTGTCCAGTATTGAAGTTGTTAAAAAGCAAAATATCACTGGAATGTTATGTAGTGTTGCTAGTATATTTAATTAACAGAGAAATCTGTTTTGTTTGGTTTTAACTGTAATGTATTAAACAGATGAACAGATTGTGTGTGTAGGACCTTGCTCTGTGTACCTGCTTACACTGAACATTATTTTAAACCATAGAGAGAAGGAAAGGAGAATCCATTTCACCAGCTTGGTGTAGACTGCTTATTATCTTTAGTACAGTGTAATTTTATATTGTTTTCCAAATTATCATGCTGTAAATAATAACATGGCAGAAGCCTGTAAGGTTATCCTATTGAGTTGACAAGCTGAACTTGTCAGCTAGCATTGAGATAAAATGTTAGTTGAGATTATATACTGTAACTTAATGCTTGTCAGTGCATGATCTTAAATTTAACAAAGTTTTGATGAATAGCTGTTTGATTTTTATATAATGTGCCTTGTATTTCTTAAGATACCTAAATAAGATTTTTTTTTTCGTAACGCATTTGAGTTGGGTGCTTTCTTTCATGCTCATACAAGCTCTTCAAAATGCTAAGTAGTTCAACTTGCCTGGCTTCAGGTGACAAACATATTATTCCTAACAGTGAATTAGAAGTCTGACAACTGTAGCTGTAATGTCTAAATGGGTTAAGTAAAATTTACCTAATGACGCATTTCATTAGAACGACGCTGTTCCCTGGTCTTATTAGCAGATAACTAAAACCAAATGGTTCAGAACTGTGGGAGAATAATGAGATATAGACAGACATGTTAACAAGATAGCAAACTTCAGCCCCAGTGGATTTCTGACATAAGATCTTAAGTTTTCTTCCCTCACCCAGAATATTTGTGACCACTAAGGAATGTGGAATCACATTTACTTTTAATCTGAAAAGCTGATGGGTATATGTTTGGTGGTAGCATTTAAATGCATTTTTTTCAAATCTTGCAGTCCTGATATGTTCCATAAACACATGGATGGTCACATGAATGCGACTTCAGTCTGAGACTTGGGCTTCACTGGGTCCCTACAAACACAAAATGGAGAAGCTCTCAGTCCAAAAAGTACTCTGACACAGCTGGTATATAGATAGGAAATATTCACCATTTCAAATATGGAGAGTAAGGAATGCGGTAGACCAAACTGCAGCAAGAATTTGAAGAGGCTTGTACATCTTAAAGGCCATAAGTATCTATATAATAAACTATTTATTTCTGTATGCTAGTCTGTTCCTTCCCTTGTCGTGTTCTTTGGTTTCTGTATTCTCCCCCTACTTTGATAACAAGGTGCCTTTTTTCCCCCCTACATAATAAAGACTAATGTGTTTGATATCTCATCTCAAAGATTAATTAAGCTCTAGCTTTCCTTTTTATCTGCTGTGGTTTTGTCTACTAACTCTTAACAGGTATGTAGCATGAAAGTAGGATGTTTGATGGTATTTCAGAGGTCCAAGCTAAAATAGCAACTTACATTAACGAATGTCTCAGGAGCAGAGAGTTTACAGCTCTTTAGATGACGTGGAACACAAATGCTTCTCAGGCATAAACAGTTTGCTCTTCCTGTTCCCTGACAAAAATGCAGGGAAATAATTGCTTATTTATTACGGAACTGAAGATGTAATGCAGCAGCCTTACTGGAAAATAACTGTACATAAGAGGCCATAGTTCACTGGAAGGATTTGGGAAGAAGGGGGTTGCACCATTTTAACAAGCTGCTCACTGAACTCTTCCCTTAGCCTGTGTGTGATAAACAAAATATGAGAATGTCTCTTATCTTGCTGAACAGCCCAGTGTGCTTCCTGCTCTACATACGGTAATGAATAACTTGAAGGAAGGGCATCCAGTTCGTGTGATTACAGCACTACCCATGTTCTGCCAGGAGTCCAAGGGTTACAGGCTGTGTGTTGTAAAGATGATGAATAGTCTGAGTGTGTCTATATAATACCACAAAGATATTGCTCGTGATTCATGGATGACTTAAATTGCTGAAAAAAAATATGCTTAATACAGCCAGTCTTGGGGGGGACAAGATTTATTTATTCTTGTTATTTAAGCAGAAGTACACCAAATAATGCTTGTATCTATACTCTCATTCTTCCTTCTTCCTTCCCCATCATTGATGGGATCACAGTTGGGGACTATTAAACAATCAGGCTGCTCCATTGCAGCTCATGCAAAGTGGGGTGCTGATCCTCTTGACCACTTCTCCCTTCTAGCCTTCTTCAGCTGTGGATTGACAAAGCAAGTTGCAAGGAAGAATCTTTCATCTCTTACGTGCATCAACAGTGAAGGTCCGCCAATGACATGCATAAGAGTTAGACATTACTGCAGTGTTGTTGAAAGCTTTTTGAGAAAAAGTTTCAATGAATAGAACGATTTATGTACTACATGTGACAAACTTTGGAGAATACTGTTGAAAGAGCCCACAGTCATTTAAGTGAAGCTTATTCCTTCAAACTATGCTTGCTGGCAGCTGAAAAGATCTTTTTAGTGTAGGGGTTTTTTTATAATGGAGATTACTAATGTCCTTTTTGCTTTTCCTTTGCTGTTTTAGCAGTACCACCTAGGTTCATGTCTTTAGGGGAGGGCAAGGAGGGACATCTTCCTCTGGACCTGACTTGTGTGGTTAGGAGGGGGAGAACTGCTACTCAGAATTTAATCAGGCATCCAGTTTTTTCTATGATCCGTATCCTCTAGCTATACAATGCAAGTGTGTCTTTCTTTGCTGCAACCCAAGTGCAATGAAGACTAAACTCATCTGCAGGTAAAGATAAATCTAAGAATTATTTTGCTTTGTTCTTTTATTTGTCCTTGAAACAAGGACGAATTACGGGAAATTTTTCCCATCTGTAGCTGCACTGCAAATCCTCATCCTGAATTTAGTATTAGTTATATTGCTTCAATTAACAGAGCAGGTAGACAAAGGGTGGTTGTTCAATTTATTTGAATCAATTCCTTGAATTGATGGTTGTGTGCCTGTGGAGCCAGGTAGTCATGGGGCAAGAACATGTAGCACAGGAGGGTGGAGCTGGCTGCTTAACCTTTTTTGGGACTGTACCCTTAGGCAGGATTGATTGATATAAAGGTGGTCATCTTCAGCTAACAAGAAATATATTCCTGAGCAGGGCCAACTTTGCAATTCAAACACGAAGAGATACAAAAAACTCTCCTCACCTATGGCTGACTTAAGGTTTGGATGCTACAAAAATAATCAGTGCAACATCCATGGAAGCATCGGGGAGTTGGAAATCGGTGTCATTTACATGCACCGTGTTGTGGTTTCACGAACAGCTCGAGCACATGGTGCAAGTGGACTAGTCTTTACCCCAACTACTTGATCATACTGTTCCCTTGTGCTGTCACAAGCATGTGTGACCTTGGGTGGGACTGGATCAGTTCTGGGTTAAAGTTAAACCAGGAGGAGGGAGGAAAGTTTACTTTTGACTTGGAACAGCGTTGGGCTGGTTTGCTGGGTGAGCGCTTGGCTCAGCACAAGGGAGAGGGTCAGACTGCATGTTTCACCACCAACGCCGGCTTGCGCTGCGCAGCTGCGAGGCAAGTGGAAGCACAGGAGCTGCGACGCCTCTGCCTAGCCTCCTACGCACCAGGGAGCCCACGGCCATAGGAGTGGCTCTGCTGGCTCAGACCGAGGGTCCATCCAGTTCGGCCAGGGTAGTCTGCTCACCCATGCCTTTGGAGGTCAACAAGACAGCAAGGTGTCAAGGGATGTGTCAGAGAACAGAAAGACTGCTGCACAAGGCACCTGGCCGACACACCAGATGCATGGTGATACGTGGCCAGGGAGGCTTGTTACTTGGCACCGTTGGAGTGCTGTGCTCTGGGACTGTTGAAATGTGCTCTGAAGTTCAGAAAGGAGACAAGTGAAGGCTGGGGGGCCTAAACTCATTAGCATCTGCCAGGAAAGCTGCTGCTGAGAAAGATTAATCTGTAACTCAAAGAACACGTCTAAAAGCAACAAAAAGAAATTACAGGCAGGGAGGAGTAAAAACAGTGCAGGCATGTATCGTATCCCCCTCAGTACTCTCCCAACATCCAGCTATTTTCAGCATAAGAGTGTCCATAAATCTAATTTGGCTGGTCTAGTAAACACCTGTTGCGTGTGTCTCTGTGAAAATCAACCTCATTTTATTTGCTTTGAACCAGGATCCACTATCCTCACTTTGTGGCCCCTGGTTCTTGACGGAGAAGAGGGAGTTAGTTGGCGTTGTTCAGCCTGGAGAAGAGAAGGCTCTGGGGAGACCTTATTGCAGCCTTCTGGTACTTAAAGGAGGATTATAAGAAAGATGGAGACAGACTTTTTAGCAGGGCCTGTTGCCATAGGACAAGGGGTAGTGATTTTAAACTAAAGGAGGGCAGATTTAGACTAGCCAGAAGGAAGAAATTTTTCACACTGAGGGTGGTGAAACACTGACACAGGTTACCCAAGGAGGTGGTAGATGCCCCATCCCTGGAAACCTTTAAGATCAGGCTGGACGGGGCTCTGAGCAACCTGATCTAGTTGAAGATGTCCCTGCTCATTGCAGGGGGCTTGGACTAGATGACTTTTAAAGGTTCCTTCCAACCCAAAGATTCTATGATGCTATGTGAACAAGTCCCTAACTGTCTTGTCCAGCCACTTGCAGTTTTGTAGGCCAGTATCATATTCCTTGTCAATCAGCTACTTTCCAGGTTGAGCAGCCTGAGACAATTCAGTTCTTCCAGTACAGCCACTACTCCACATATCATAATCCTGTTTTCTTTCTCTGAGACCTTCCCATTCCCACACACGGTCACCAAGCTGCAAGCAGTATTCAAGCCATGGATGGTACAGTGATGACTTCTGTTTTGCTCACTTGTTACTTTCCCAATAGACCCTAACATTTTTTCACAGTCCTAAGCATTGAGTTGATGTTTTCATGCAGCTGCTTTTAACTACATCTCTCTCCTGAGTGGGTACAGTCATTTTGCAAGCCATAGTTCTTTATGTCGAGCTAGGATAATTTTCCCTCATGCACCTCACTTCACAGTTATTTATATTCAGTTAATCCACCAATTCATTGCTCAGTCAGTCTTACAAGGTTGTTATGCAATTCTTTGCAGCCTGCCTGAGTCCTTATTTTTTTGACTAACTTTGTGTTATCAGCAAACTTTTTGTTCCTCACTGCTCAACCCTCTTCAGACCATTTATGCATATATAGAACAGTTTTGTATATATACCAGGTCTAGCACAATGCTGGCGAGTAACTGGCATTGTGAAAACTGACCATTTTTCTGCTACCCTGTATTTCTTTTCTTGTAATGAGTTATTTTTCTATGAGAAGACCTTCCCTCTTACTCCACAGCTGCCTAGTTTTCTTCAAAAGCCTTTGATAGGAAATTTGCCAAAAGCCTTTTGGAAACCCAGGTAGACTGGATCCGCTGGATCACCCTTATCTCCATGTGTGTCTGTCCTCTTCCAAGAACTCCACAAGGTTGTTAAGCCCAGAATTCTCTTTACAAAAGCCATGATGACTTTTCCCAGAAAGGTCCAGGAGGTCCTTAGTGATGTTCCTTCTTAGACTCTTCACTAATTGCTCAGTACAGATATTGGTCTCACAGGACTGTATTTCCCTGGAACCTCAGAACCTTCTTTTATTTATTGATTACAGCATTGGTTCCCAGTATTTAGGTGTCATTTTGGCAAGAGGTAACACACTTCTGTTACTGATTTAACTATTTTGTCCCTGAGTTTTCTCAGCACTCCTCAATGCATACCATCTGGGCCCACCGAGTTTAGCATTCATTTTGTCTAACTAACTGTGGTATGTTGACTGAAGACATGTAGCACACGTCTAGGACATGTAGCTGTCCTGGGAATCAAGCAGCATAATACCTACCTACCATAACAGTCCTTTGGGATCTAAGTTTCATTATGGATGTATCTGTTGTGGTGTGCTGGGTTTGGCTGGGATAGATTTAATTTTCTTCATAGTAGCTAGTACGGGGCTATTTTTCGATTTGTGCTGAAAACCCTGTTGATAACACAGGGATGCTTTTGTTATTGCTGAGCAGTGCTTACACAGAGTCAAGGCCTTTTCTGCTTCTCACCCCACCAGCAAGTATGCCAGGGGTGCACAAGAAGTTGGGAGGGGACACAGTTGGGACAGCTGACCCCAGCTGACCAAAGGGATATTCCATACTGTATGACATCATGCTCAGCGTATGAAGCTGGGGGAAGAAGAAAGGGGGAGACATTCGGAGTTACAGTGTTTTGTCTTCCCAATTAACCATTATGCGTGATGGAGCCCTGCTTTCCTGGAGATGGCTGAACACCTGCCTGCCCATGGGAAGTGGTGAATGAAGTCCTTGGTTTGCTTTGCTTGTGTGCGCAGCTTTTGCTTTACTTATTAAACTGTTCTTGTCTCAACCCATGAGCTTTCTTAATTCTGCCCTTCTGATTCTCTCCCCCATCCCACTGGGGGCAGGGAGGGTGAGTGAGTGGCTGTGTGGTGCTTGGTCACCAGCTGGGGTTAAACCATGACACATGGGCACTTTGAACATGGTTAATATACAGCAT
>NW_010527253.1:11449-15710 GCF_000687285.1 Phaethon lepturus
CAGGAGCACAGTAGTCATTGTCTTTTTGATTCAAAAACAGCCAGGAGTGATAACCTTCTGTAGCCTTGCAGATAAACATTCTCCAGGCACTGTCTGCTGGCAGGACCAGTATGACAGGCTGACTACACAGTCAGCTCTCTGTCATCTAGGCCAAAGGAGGTGGAGATGCTTCAGATAATGGAAAAAAGACCAGTGATTGTGATGGATGCATTGAGTGCTGTGCAGACACTGTGACAACTCCTTTGGATCCATCAGGACTTACTGATTCAGTGCAAGCTTGTGTGACTTAGGCTTCAGAGTCACTGAAGTGTGTCTGCAGCCAGGTTCCCTGGTGGTCCAGCTGGCTTTTTGGTGGCCAGGGAAAGGGGGAAAGCGTATCTGTCTGTGTGTACATGGAGGTAGGTAGGTTCATAGGTGCACTGGAGTTCATAAGCCACCCAGGATTGCTAATGTGGTGCAAACATCAGAACAGAGCCAGCTCAAGGGTACCAAGGTCTACCTGGGATTATCTCTGAGGAAATTCTGTCAGCGCCAGGCTCCAGTGTTTGCACTTCAATATAGAGGCTGCACTCCCAGATGCAAAGATAATTAAAACGTGTCCAGTCCCATTTCTCTGGGTACCCTGCTTTCCTGTCACATACGCTTGCCAGCTGTTGAATTTGGCATGCTACCTGTGTCAGCTTAATGCTCACCTGGATATTACGTTTTGCCACAGTGTAGAACACCCACGGGAGAGAACTGGTGCAATCTCTGATCACCAGACCCATGTCAGCAACAGCTCTAATGTAGCTATAACCCACAGACTGCACCTTTGCTGGTAAAACTTGCTCCATCTGGTCTCCATGGGATTATTACACTGGTTGTAAAGCACAGTCCTGCTGCTAAAGTTATGTCTGCTTTTGGAGTGCTTTACCAATGCATTCTGCTGGTAGCACACTCGTCACATGGACTAAGCCTTGTTCCTTTGTTTGTTTTGGAGGTGTTAAGAATATGCAGTAATGAGCATTAATGAGCACTTGTGTAATGAAGCAAGACAACAAAGTATGGGAGGAGAAGAAAAGCCTACATTTGACTGGTCTACGTTTCGGAGTTAAGAGAAATGCCCCAATAACAACTCTCAGCTCTATCAGTTGGTCACCTCCAGGTATTGCAGCCCCCGTGACATGTCAGTTAATGCAGACAGCTCTGTGGAAACAGTGGACAAGAGGGATGTTGTCTGTATTTTATGGCAGTTCTAAAAATCAATGTATAATAATGCTTAAGGTTGGCAGGATTTTAATTGCCAAACCTTGGATGCATCAAGTCGCAAGTGCTCTGGCTGAGAACATGCATGAGCTGGCACATGAGTGGATGTCTCTCTATTGCAGTTAACAGCTATATTTGGTTCAGTGACTGCACTCACTTTCAAGAAGCAAACTGCTGCGAATTGAGTGTTCAGCATGTTTAAGAGTGATCCTTTACTGCAGTTTAATTGATTCCCCACCTTGGCATTATAGCACTTGCGAGATCTCAGCTGCTGGAAGGAAGTGCATGGACGTGATGCAGTGGGGAATGCCATCAGCATTCATGTTTTCTCCCCATTGAGTCTGAATTCAGGATGCTATGTACTCCTGGTGCTGTGGTTTAGCAGCTGGGTCCGTGCTTCCCATGGCTGAGTGTCTGCGATGGGGACTGCACTGTCACCTAATCCTGTGGACTGCGGGATGCAGGGAGGTAGAGCCCATTTGTATGGGGCTTGTCTCTGTATTTCTGAGTGCTTGGGAAAATGGTGTAACTTAGCATGGGAAAACAAAGGATATGTTGCTCCTTTAGAGAGACTGAGCCACTGAATTAGAGGAAATGAAGGAAATAATTAACTTGTAGACCATAAGTTAAAAAAGTAAGGTACCATGGGTAGAGGGAGTGTCTTGAAAGTCCTGAAGAGTCTCCTGTGTCATGCATTTGCAAGAGCCAGGGGAATATGAAGAAAACACAAGCAACTGATGAGTCAAAATGGCAGTGTTGCCTGGGGAGGGAACACCATGCTCGGGTGCTTGTTGGATTTAGCTGGCAGTGACTCAGGACTAGCGCATACTTCTAGTCTGGCACATCATGACCCCTTGACATTTCGTGTTCGAATCCAAGTCACGCAAGCCCGCCTGGCTTTCTGTGAGTGGATGAGCTGAGCGACATGGTTCACAGTCTAAAAATATTGGGGGCGAGCCCTTAGCACTAATTCAGGATGTGTTGGAAGCTAGTGGTGCTGTATCACGTTCAGATGTTGCCTGCTTTTGGTCAAAATCACTAATGTCTCTCCATTAACTTCAGGAGTACAATTGGAAATGCTGGAGGGGGCTGTATTGTGGTGATGCTATTTGTGAGCTGGGGTGGAGGGTGCTGTTGCTATGAAGAGTGATTTGATGGTAAAACACAATGCTAAAGGGAAATTATGGAATTGTGCTCTCATAATTTATGAAGACTGTGTTGTGTGTCTTAGGCTGGTTGCCTGGAAGCTCCCTGTGTCATTGTGTGTGGTTAAATTGGTAGAGTCATGGATACTACAACAGTAGCTGGTAAGCCAATCGTCAGTAAATGTCCGAGTTGCTGCCAGACCCTGGGCAACGAGCTGAGACTGAGAAGCCTTGCTCAACTCTCAGAGTCTGCATGAGTTTTTGGTTAGCAGAGCCAGTGATGGAGAAGACAAAGGAAGTCTCTAAAGGTGATGGCTGATAAACTGTTTGTCAGGGGGCTGTTTGGTCTGATGTCTCTGAAGAGTGCAGATGGCTTTGTTCAGGTTTGCTACTGGAAGATCTAGAGCTGGCTCCAACATCAACAAAACTCAGCCCAGGATGAGCTTTGCAGAATTAAATTCTGCAGCAGGAGCTGAGAAGGAGCTGGAGAAGGAGAGACGGCGAGAGAGAGGGGGGAGAGAGAGTCCTCCCACAGCTACCTTCACTTCGGTAACTTGTGTTATGGCAGGGCATGGACAAGCAGATAGGGAAGGTCCTGGCTCTAGGACACGGGACAGCACATAATGGAGATACCTCTGCCAGAAGTGGGGAAATGGCAGTGCCTGCCTGCTTCTAAGGTCACAGCTTCCACTGCCTACACCTCAAATCAAGATAGCAGGCCTTTAGATAAGAGAGATGTCAGCAGCCGTGGTGGTTCAAGATCCTTTTTTTCTTCCATATGTGGTTTAAGTTTAAACAACGTTTGATACGCGTACCAACCATAGAGTCACTGCTGGTCACAGGTACCCAAAGACACGGAAACAGACCTGTCAGATGTGATCCGGAGGATAAAGGGCTCCACAAGGCACTGTGACCTGAGGACCTTTGGGGGGGCTTGTCCATTTTTGTTGGGTCAGTGTAGTGTGCACATGGCAGGTATCCTATGCCAGCTAATGCACAGTTTCCTTTAGCATGAACTCACGGTGCCTTTGTGCTGGGTAGTTCATTCCTTCAAAGGAGAGCGAGCTCCTCACCGTTAGTTTACACTTGGGAGGGGATTCAAGGCACACATCTCTGCCTTGTTACCTAAGTATCCTATATGGATAGGTAGATATCTGCAGAGGGTACTTCAGTGGGTCTAACCTAGCAGTCTTCCTCCTTCCCCCCAGAGCATCCACTTCTCCACCATTTACATGAGTGAGGAGCCAAAGCCACTGCACTCAAGTCAGAAATGCAAGCATCTCTGTGGCTCTTGGTGTTACCATGGAGTAGAGCATCCACCTTGAATTCATATCCTCACTTTTGCATATTAATCTCCTAGCTTCAGGAGACTTACAGTACAGGGAAATTGTACCGTCTTAGCAGACAAAAGGTACAGAGCATGACACAAGAGCATGGCTTCTCAGTGAAGGGGCAGAGGACATGTCATATGTCAACCAAGCTGTCTGCCCAAGCCCAGGGAGATCAGTGGTATTAAGGAGCTGGCTGAGGACTCTTGTTCGTAAGCTGGGGAAAAAATTTTACACAGAATCATAGAATAGTTTGAGTTGGAAAGGACCTTCAAGGATCATCGAGTCCAACCCCCCTGCAATGAGCAGGGACATCTTCAACTAGAGGTTGCTCAGAGCCCCGTCCAACCTGACCTTGAAGAATGTTTCCAGGGATGGGGAATCTACCACTCTCTGGGCAACCTGTGCCAGTGTTTCACCACCCTCATTGTGAAAATTTTTTTCCTTATAGCTAGTCTGAATCTACTCTCTTTTAGTTTAAAAGCATTGACCCTTGTCGTATCCCAACAGGCCCTGTCCCCATCTTTCTTAGAAGCCCCCTTT
>NW_010527254.1:0-30329 GCF_000687285.1 Phaethon lepturus
AAATAGTGTGGCCAGCACGAGTAGGGAAGGGTTTGTAACCCTGTACTCGGCACTGGTGAGGCTGCACCTTGAATCCTGTGTTCAGTTTTGGGCCCCTCACTACAAGAAGGATGCTGAGATGCTGGAGTGTGTCCAGAGAAGGGCAACGAAGCTGGTGAGGGGGCTGGAGCACAAGTCTGATGAGGAGCGGCTGAGGGAACTGGGATTGTTCAGTCTGGAGAAGAGGAGACTGAGGGGAGACCTTATCGCTCTCTACAACTACCTGAAAGGGGGTTGTGGCGACGAGGGCACTGGTCTCTTCTCGCAAGTAACCAGTGATAGGACGAGAGGAAATGGCCTCAAGTTGCGCCAGGGGAGGTTTAGATTGGATATTAGGAAAAATTTCTTCACCGAGAGGGTGGTCAGGCATTGGAACAGGCTGCCCAGGGCGGTGGTGGAGTCGCCATCTCTGGAAGTATTCAAAAAACATGTGGATGTGGTGCTTCAGGACATGGTTTAGGGATCATGGTGGTGGCTGGATTAATGGTTGGACTTGATGATCTTGAAGGTCCTTTCCAACCTTAGTGACTCTGTGATTCTGTGAGTCCTGACAGAGCTTTCTGCACATTCTGCTGAAATAAGCCATACAAAAAAGTCAGAGCCAGCGTCAGAGAAGCTGAAAGAATTGCTGATGAGGATTACACATATCTTTGTGTTATCTCCAAAGAGAAGACAAAACATGTTCATCTGAGTGACAGCTTGTGAATTTTGAAGGTGAAGGAAAAATCAGTTAGAAGCCTTTTTTATTGTAGCAATTTGAGCTGAAGGAAGCTAGAAAGCACATTGGAATGGGGCAGAATTCTCACCTCTTCGAATTCTTGAGGTTCTGAGTTCCACTAATGCACAACTAATTACAACAGAAGTAACCTAGCTGGGTGATTAAGTCATAGCAGGAAACAGTTTGCTTTATCCAGCTGGATTTTTTTAATCCAAAACTACTCTTGATAGAGTTTTCACAAAAGTATTCTTTCCATTTATTACTAAATTCACCTATAATTTGGCAGCTGCCTATACTCAAACATTTTTATTTTGCAGTGTGGGCTTGATGGTTCTATCTTTCACTACACTGAAAACTAATCTTTTTCAACTGCATAAAATTTACTTCTCGAAGCCACTGGCACTTCCTTTTCCAGGCTAACTCAAAATTTGTTCCCTCGTTTCATCTTGCGGAAAATTCAATATTACTAAGTCAGTTCAAACCTGCAACAGCCCCTGCAAGCCCTATCCCAGTGTAGCATTGCATACTTACTTAGTTGTGAACATACGTTGATCAATCTTTATAAGAAAACCACACTGACCCTAGATATATTTGAGAATTCAGCCTTTAAAGCCATTCTGACTGCTTAAATCACAGATGTAAATCTCATGCCATTATGTTATGATGCACACCTACTTATTAGGAAATTCTATCACAAGTTTTGACACATTCTTACACTATTCAGAGAGACAGTATAATTCCATCTAATTGAAATACTTGTATTATGAGCCTTACTCCTCTTTCCCATGTTTATTGCTGTAGAGAGGATTCAGTTTTAAGAAATTAAAGCTAATTTTTTGCTACATGAAAAGTCAGACTCCACATGCTATCACAGAACGATGAATGGATCTGGTCATTCAATAGTTAAGCAACAAATCAGAAGACCATACTGTACTGAAGAACTTTCTGTCAACAAGATTCGACTTTTTTCAATGAGATTCAACTTTTTTCTTCCATTAAGATTTCCTATATCCTTCTGGTTTTCTATTCCTATGCTAAAGTAATCATTATCATATATTATGAAACATAACAGCAGGAAAGTTATAGAGCTGGTAAATCTATTTGTGAATGCTGTTCTGTTACAACAGTTTACTCGAAATTTTACTAAAAACACACGCTGTTCCTAATTTAAAGACATTTTAATTTAGTTACTTTGCAGTTCGTGATGTTATTAAAGATACCATTTAATATCATAGTTTTCTTTTGCTGTTGGCAGGCCATTATGAGGCTTACAATGCACTGGAATTCAAAAAGTCATGAATACAAGCACGATACACAGCCAAATTTATCCTCTCTTTCGCTTAACTGTGTTGAAATATGTGGAATTAAAAAGATGCAAAATCAGGCCGAGTTAGAGAAGAGAAAGGCCTAAATCCAGAGACTGTGCTAATTGTTATGGAGAGCAGGTACCAGTAGACTCCAAAGTTACCACATAGACCAGAACAATTATTTTGACACTATTACTACATATGTGTTTTCAAAACCCAGACAGCTCATTTCCAGCTGTTCTAGACTGCTCTTGTACAAGCTTGATTCAAGCCGCATAGAAGTGATACCAACCACCCCGCTTTCACTGTCCAAAGCAAATGAGTCAAGTGGGTGGATTTAGAGCAAAACTCCTGTAGATTTTGGTAGTTAAGCCAGGCCATTGATCAACTTGCATGAGGCACTGAGGAAAATGGTACTCTTTCATGTAGTCTTACCCACCAGTCTGTGCTGTGCAGACTTATTGCAGAGAACACCTGAATATCTCAACATAACAGGCATGGCAATGGCACAATGGTCGCCAAAGAATGAGGAAGCCATGGGTATAACAACGTGCACAGACTACAGCTTCGACAGCTGTAAGTGAAATGCATAGCAAAATTGTGTCAAGAAGAAAAGGTCTGCAGAAGAAGATACTGCAATAGTAGTGAACTACTAAGATGAAAATAATGACATAAGATGTAGTCATGCTTTTAACCATATGGGAAAATAGTCCAAGATATCTCCTAGGTTATGAGTAAGAAAAATCTTACTTATATCTGCAAAATAGGACATGATATAGAAACCATATATACAGACTTGACCGAAGAATTGTAAGTGATGTGTGTAAATGTCATAGTCACTGAACTATGCAGTTAACCAATAAAATTGTAATTTCCTAAAGGTATGTTTTTATATCTACAGAAAATTTGGTATGTCAACCCATTATGTTGTGTAGACATCTAATAAGATACAAAATGCACAACATTGCACAACCTGTAGAGGGAAAAATCCACATATATGTTCATACATCTATAAATCCAGAAAATTTTCTGTCACAAGTAATTATATGTAGTGTATATCTTCCCCTTTATGGAGGCTCAATGGCTTCCTGGTTACTTATTTCACATGTATATAGGTCATGTGAGTTAAAAAGTCTTCTTGATCCTTTCTTCCACATCGTGCAGCTGTTGAAAACTCAAAGCTGGGGGACGGAGACTGTGGGTTATAGTGCTCATCTTAGAGGGCTGGAAGACAGGGTTCAGACCAACTTTGCAACAGCCCTTACTGTTTTGATTGCATACAGCATTGTGAAAGGAAGACAAACATAAATATTTCTTGATGAATACTGAGAGAAGGTTAAAGAAACTACCTAAATCAGACTGCAAGAGTGGATGTTTCTGAGAGGGAATAGGAATTTTCATATTTGAGGGAGATAACATGAGGAAATAATATTATTCACTTTGTGGCAGTGAGTGGAAAAAGATGGCTCTGTCCAGAAGAATGGTTTCCAAGTAGGAAGGATTTGATGATGGCAAGGATGTAGGCATATATCAAAGTCATGCAATACAGACCATTAGCAAATACCCTAAATAGCTGTTCTCTGGTAGACATTGTCAAATAAAAGTTGAAATGTATCAAAAATATCTTTAGAGCATTTGCATTTAATTCAACTTTATCTATATATACATATACACTATATATACACACATAATTTCTTCTCTCTTAGTTCTATATAAAATTATTTTGCCAAAGTATTAAAGTTACAGTTCTAACAGTTAGATGAAGTAATTGTAGGGACAAACACTCTTTAACTTGAGCAACCATTTGTACATATTCTCTTCACTACTCACTTGTCAAAACCAACAGAAAACAAAACACAAACCCCACCAGCCTTTGTGGTGAGGTACGAAGTTGTGGTGCACACTCCCTGCCGCTCCACAGCAAATCACCGCAGGATCACCTCACGTTACCTCCACAGCTGTGCTTCCCACAAGCATGCTACAGCACAAATACCAGTGTTTTTGGTAACAAACAGCAGTACAATGTAGACGGTTGAACGCAAGGGCCAGAAATCGACGATAACTTTGTTTTAAAGGACTAAGTAGAAAATAAAAAGTAACTGACAGTACTTCTTCAGTCATACTCAGTCAGTCCTACTATATGTGTTTGGATTCATAAGATGTTCTCAAGGCTATTTTACATTGCTTGGCACAGCAATTCAGCAGATCCATTGAGTAAAAGTGATCAGGAAAATAATGGAACATTAAACTCATAAAATAAACCTATTTAAAGTATATAGTACATATAACGAATGGAGTTACAATTTGTTACTCGCAACCCAATACTGTACATTTGACATGAAAACTTACAACTCAGCCTCTCTGTAAAATGTCTGAGCCGAAAGAAGTTGACCACTGCACCTGACGGTCTAAACCACCACAGAAAACGTGAAAAACTTTGCTCTTGCAAAGCTTGAGCAATCTAAGGTCAGAAGAATCAGCTGAGAAGGCACTTAATTAATATGATGGTAGAGCCAGTTGCTTTAAGACTTACTTTTTAGAAAGGGCTATACAGCCTCCTCAATCATCTCCAGAGCAAGCAAGAAAGTTTTTAGCAATACTTGAAAACAGTGATTGCTCAGGTTTTCTTTTCTTGTTAAATTTGAGAATATTTTCTCATTACAGCAATGACTGAAGGACTGTCCTGTTGCTTTCTTTCCTGAGAAGCCACATTTTACAGGTATTCTTTTAAATGGGTACATTAAAAATGCTCAACCTTGTTAAGATTGCTTCAGTACTATAAATAAACTGCATACACCTGAACAGTTATATATCACTTTTCACACTAATTCATACTGAATATGGCTGAAAAGTAGTCGATACTCTCCCCATTCCTCACATTTCAAAATAAGTACATATGTAAATTTAAGTGGCACATTCAGCACTCTTCAGGGGTTTTATTTTCACAAGTGACTAAAAGATCTCAACTCATTCACCTTCCATTTACGTCCCTGCTTCTCAATCTTTTTTGGCTGTAAGAACATATAACAGTTTTCCAATGCAGTCCTAGGACTCAAAGACAGCAACTTTCAGCCCTGCACATTTAAGAAAGCGTATGTTGCAAATTATTAAGCAGCAATCCTGTTACCCCTGGATATAAGTATCTGGCCGCACAATCTTTTGAGATACTGTCTTAAGTCTGTGCCTGAAATGTAAACCTCAGCCCCTCCATATCCAAACCTTGGACTGAGGAACTGCTTTTATTCCCACTCTAAATACAGTGTCAACCTGAAATCAAGGGCAACGGCTTCTACAGAATATGATAAAGTAAGGTTAGGACCGTACTTAGGCCAAATTTAGTGCTCTTAACATGATTTTAGCCCCTGGGCCATGATATTTTGGATAATAAATATTGGTTTTGCATGTTAATAGAATAGGATGATGTTTTGGATAAAGGTTACAGCTATAGCTGAAAGACACAAGAGAGACTAAAAAGGGGTTGAGACAGGTTCAGAAACACATATATTAGGGTTTAAGTCTGGTTTAGTACTTAACCAGAAGAAAATATTTGGGAAAATAGAGCTCCTTTGCTTGTGTTTTAAACTAAGTCTAGAAATGAGAAAATTGATTAAGCGCTGACACAAGCAGGGGTCTGAAACCTGTGCTTGGATTTTGGCTAAAAGGAATAATTTTTCAATATTAATGATCAGGTTAAATCTTTAGAGTTCACAGTTCAAGAAAGAGTTTAATTCAATAGGATCCCATGGCTGATGTCTGAAAGGCCTATTGGGCTGGCCGTTGTGGGCCTGTGGATAACTTTAGGGTAGCATGGGTCAGGATTGCTGGGATCATTTTTCCACATTGCCAAATGGGTTTCTGGGTAATTAATTCCTGTGCAAATAAAGCAACTTTCCTGTTGGTGTGTGTGAGGCGTGAGGAGGCGACAGCCGTGTCTGGCCTAACAGTGTCGGGCAGAGTCAGACCTGACTCCGAAGCAGCCACCTGGCTTGGTTTTGTGGTCATGCAAGGAATAATTTCCCTCTGCACCACTCTCTGTTGAGCTTTTGCACCTCTTTTCTATTTAATCTACCTCTGTTTTCTTAATCCTGTAAAGCGACCTTATTACGCCCCAAATTTAATATAGTTCTTGGGCAAATTCGCACATTCATGTTAGCAGGCGCTTTATACTGAAAGCAGAGGAGCACGTGTGGTGTAGGAATGCAAGCAGGTAAAGAAAGTGTTTTCACTTGCTGAACAATTGTTGAAAGAAATATTTGTTTGTTGAAATTAAAACATTTCTCTGTAATTGAAAGTGTCTATTCAACTGAAATTGAAACTCCTTGTATCGATTATCTAAAAAATTCTGCATTCAGTTTAGGTTGAACAGAGTGTTTATTTGATGTGAAGCCAGGCAAAATAACATTATTTCAGAATGCTTGTTTTCCTAAGTCTTTATTTTATTTTTAAATTATATTTTTAATATCCTTTTTAAATGAGGAGTAAAAAAAGAAAATCACACATCTTAAAACAAAGGATTTAATCTATTTCCAGTTTTTTCTTCTCCCACAAACATTTTTCCAGATTTTTCTGGAACAGTAGCACAGAACTGGTTTCTCTGCTCTGCAGAATCTGGTATTATTATGTAGTTCGAATTCACTAAAAAGAAATACCTCTTAAGGTATTATATACCTCTTTATATATTATATAAAGGCTTATTAAAAGACTTAAGCCAACATAGAAGTCCCCGTCTTTAATTAAACATCTTAGAGATAGCCCTGATGAATTTAGCAGGGCAGTAGCACTGTTGGAGAAACATTAGTTAGATGCCATGCCAATAAGGACATGACCCCACTGCTTTATTTCACCTCATTCTGCTGGTGACGTTAACTGGTTTATGTAAGTTTTGTAAACACCGAGTCCCAAATGCGCATAAGCAACATGAACCTCAGAACCACCAGTGAGGCAGAAAGAAACACCGGCAAGTTGGGGAAGCAATCAGAAGATATCCACATATAATATATGTTGGATCCCTAGCTTTTGTTAGATTTTCATAACAGCACTGAACAGTGTTTGGAGTGGGGGTTGTTTGAGGTTGTTGGTTGTGTGTGGGGTTTTTTTTTTAACATATGCTGTTGCTTAAAGAAATTGCGACCATTTCTTAAACTAGGAGTCGTAACAGTCATATGTTCGTGTGTCAAGACTAGCCATAATGGGATATACTTAGATGTATTAAGACCAACACAGTGTAATATGTAGCTATCTTGATAAGTACAAGCTCTCACCAAAAATACATGAGTAATGTGATTTCTACACTGAGTAGTTTCCATTTTCATTCATGGTTTAAGGCCAGCTTCTGGATTATTTCTGCTTCAGCTAGTATAACTATAACTCACATAGATGGCAAAAAACCTGTGTTTCAATATGGGATTCATTTAAGATTTTCAGAAGTCTAAACAAGTAAACAAGAGTTTAGTAAGATCTAAGGAATAGTGGTGCCCTTTACTCTGCAACTGGTGCAGAACAAATGTGCTTTGTACCCACATGCCAGTGCATAGACATGTGTATGTGCATTTTACTTCTATGAATGTTAAAAATATTTTATCTGCATTGGGTAGGTCAAGTGCTTGAAGTTGAAAGCATTTATGATTCAATTGGAACTACCTCATTAGAGACAGCAGTCCTTATTGCCAAAGATTCAGGACAGCGACTTTTTCCTGAAGGATTCGGAGATTGAAGGGGTATGTTAATCTGGGGCACATTTTGCTTTTTATCCAACTATTTATTTCTATGCTACCCAGGCAAGAATATTATACCATAATATCTTGCATAAAGGCTGAACATGTTCCACACTTTTTTAAGACATAACAGTTAATTAAATTCCAGTCTGATTATTCATATGACTCTTACGTGCACCACAGAAGTGTTGGTACTATTCATATATGTTTAATTTCTTTCTTCATGGGATTTGTTCTAGATGTAAATTCTTCTGGAACTGATCTCATACTTTTTATGTATTTTGAAACTTGTAAGCCGCGTCATTCTGTCCATAAGGTAGAAATAAATTAAGCAGAAGATTTTTTTGTTAAGACAGTTTCCAGTGTTAGACCTAGCAATATTTTATCCAGCAAATGTTTGAACACTAAACTGAAATGGAGGAAAAATTGTTCAGTGAATGATTTGGATCGATTACTTCAACACTAAGGGATGATGTTCCTACATGAGAATAATTCTGTGCTAAGAAAAGCTCAGCTAAGTTCCCACATTTTTGTGATCACTGGTTTTGGTGAGAAAGGGAATGAACATGAAATACTCAAATAGTTCACCTGAGAAAGGAGTGTGAACTACTGCCCCTGACACACTCCCTGTTTCTCTGAAACACAAACTCACTGGCAAGAAAAAGTAATCCTTTCAGAAAGATGCAACAATTGTCTTCAGCTCATTGTTAAGAAAGAAATTTCTTTCAAGGTTTTGATCATTTTCAGAGACGGTTTGATGGAGATTAAGATATTGTTTCCAATATACTGTTGACACATGTCTTTGAACTTGACTTACTGAAGCATGAAAATGTACATGGAATGCTGTGTTCGATATCACTTATTCCCAATTCTCTAAGTCAGAAATCACTGTTTAATCAATGCAGAAACAGAAAGAGAATCCATTAGGCTTACAATCAATGGTTGTATATCATCTTCAAATAAAGCTTTCATTTAAGACCTCATTTCAAATTGAGCAAACATTAAGTCCTGAAATGATATCATCAGCAAACATCTACTCATCAGAAAGTGTATCAAAGCCAGAATTTGGCACATCATAATATACTTTCTATTTACAAGGTGATATGTCTACACTGGGAATATCTGTCCTGGCAGACAAATGAGAAGGTGAAACTGAACGTTTTAACACTTCTCTCCCTTTCATATGCTGGTCACAAAAAAGAGACAATTTTGAAAGTGTCTTCTACCACAATACTTTGTTTATGAAGATACATTGAGAGGCTATTGCACCCCTATACAGTGCAAAGCTCTGACATTATATTTTTATTTCCACTGCTGACAAATTGAGGAATGTTAAGAATTCCGTCTAACTTCGGTAATTATGATTTGCTTAAATTGGGTGAATAACATTTAAGAAGAACATGAATATTCCCAAATAAATGGCAAAGTATACAATTTTCTTTCAATAGTGTGGCATTGTTCTACTATTGTCTTCCACACAGAATTTGCCAGGATAAACTAACAGTCAACTATCATGTTAAGCCCCCTTGATACCAAGTGTCAGTTAGAAAAAAGAAAAAAAAAAAACCACAAAACAAAACAAAACCAAAAAACTATATCTTTTCTTTAATCTGCACTGGTTTTTTTATCCAGAGATCTCAGAAGAAGCCAATGAGCTGCCAACTATCTGACAGCTGCGAATGTCTCCTGCATGTATGTATACTGTGGGCTAGATGCCTATCTCAGTTATAACAGTAACAATAAAAAGTCTCTTAGTAAACAACATCAATATAAAAGTGCATCAACTATCTATAATGAAATTACAGATAGAACCTGTGTTTAGTGCATTAATATGGGAAAGAAAATGAAAGAGTGGTTTTGTGTATGTAACTATTCCCAATTTTACACTTAATTAACCATCCAGTCAAATAAATGGCAAAACTTTCAAACTCCTCTCCAAGTGACCAAAAAGCACCACTCCATTTTGAAAACTAATTATAATGATTCTGCTTCAGTAAGGCATTTAGTATTTGATTTTATAGATACCTGGAGTGACAATTAGTTTGAGTGTAAGGATCTGAAGAAGTCTTCTTTTAGGAAATTGAATTTCATTGTCAACAAGAGTTGAAGAGCTTACCTATGTTCAGCTGCCTTGCATTAAAGCTCCCGCTTTCAGTCTCTCCATTCCTGAGCTGTAACGATTCGATGCAGTTGTTAAGATCTCCCCCTTATGGTCTGTTACAACATGGCATTATAATGCTTTGTATTTCTCTTGATTAAACACTAGCATCTCATATATGCACTGTACATATATCATCAGAGTTAAGCTGGGCCTATCACATTGAAATTCATCTTAGAAAATGCTTCATTGAATATATCTGATACATATTTGCAATTGCAGATTCTCTGCAACTGCAGATGGTTGTTCATTGTTTTGCTTTGAAATGTGTTTTTGATCATATTAAATTTCAGAATAAATAAGTAGAAAAATAATTTATTAAATCAGGGTTGTCTGATTAGTCTCTTGCTCTTATTGGGATTTACTCCGGACTATAAGTACATCTATGCATTGTTGATAGGAGATTTGCTACTGAAATGAATTATTTGAAATTGCATTTGTTAATCCTGTAAGAAACAAATGTAGCACAGCAAAATGAAATATCATTTAAATGGTATTCATTAAATTTTCCTGAAGAAGTGGAAAAAAAAGTGCCCAGTATGTGTATGTGGCCACTGCCACTTTCACTCTGTTGCATGAGAATACCTTTGATGAGAATAATTTCCAGCTCTGAGTCCACTATTCTTTCCTCAAATCAAGCAGTCTGTTTCAAAATACTCATTTCATAAGGTACAGAATGGACTTGCAACTTCACTGTATTACTCTTTTAGAAAAAAGCTTTACTACTTAGACATTATATAAGATTAGCTGCACTAGATTAAACACTGTTCAATATAAAATGCCTTTCACCAGAAGAAAAATTCTTCTGCTGTTCTGATCTCCACTCCAGTGCTGGCTGAAAATACACAGGGTATCTCACCTGCTCTAATCAACTGTAATATCTTATTCCTCAGTGCAGTTTGTGCTACTGTGCATTCCCTGTTCTACTACGTCCCCGTCATGTTTCAGGAGGCGCGGGGAGGTATGTTGATATCCTTATCTGAAACACTGTTCAAACAGTGAAATGCATAGTTAGCATCAATCCACTTTGCTGCTTTTTAGCTCCAACTCATCTTCTCAAAATGTACCAAAAAACATTCATTAACAGTGATGCGATTTCACCACCTTTGTGCTGTGTCAGTCCAGCAAAGCGCTCTGCTCTTTCGCAAAGTCTTCACAATTCAGTTGGTAACTTTGAAGGAAGGCAAGCACTAGCTTCTCTCAGAAGATTCTGTAATGTTAAGCAAAGCACATTAAGGATTAAGATCCTCTCTGGAAATAAACAGCATTTCATTTGATTCAAGTTATTCTCCCTGAACTTTAACTGAATGGTTCTGGGGTCATTTTAATAAAACAGTTTGCTAAAAGGCATCTTTTCTGATAGTGTTTTTATCTTTGCTTACTCAGTTTATAAAAATGAGCGGGTTTATCTGTGATGAATTTGCAATTTAGATCTCTAAACAAGATAATCAGATGAACAATTTTCTGCAGTATATTTTGTAAGAGTGAATATAAAAACAGATTTAGAACATTTATTTGAACACTCAAAGTGTGCGAACAGCCCAATGGATACAATCCACTGGGGAATTAGGCAAAAGCCTACTAAAATCCTCTCGCCAAAAATTAAGCCTTGGTACTGACATTCCCATATAACATTTGATAAATAGTTCCCAGTACTATTGTAATGTCCTCTGGGAGCATAACAGTGGATCTAAAGATCCATTCTCTACAAGAGCATTAAAGGATGCACAAAAATCCAACAGTGGGGCAGGGGGGTCAGCTCCATTCAAGAGGCTCACTAGATTTTGCTTTCCAAGTTTCCAAAGTCATACCCGAAAAACAAATTCTTCTATTAGGTAAAAATTTTAGAACTAGGTCTTAAAGAAGGTGGTTACCTTCTGAAGCAGGGAGGGTTATTCCTGCCAGCTTTTCTCCCAAATTCTTCTACTATTATGAAGCTAACAAATATCACTGAGATATTTTATATGAAATGCTACATTTCAACTTTGCTCTTTCTGAGATTGATTGTATTTGGACAGAGTCTACTTTTGTAGGATGGATGCTCTAGATTTCTTCTGTATGCAGTTGCACAGAGATACTTTTAAGAATTTCTAAGACTGGTGTTGATAATAGAAAATAATTGTAAAAGTATTTTCTTACTAATTATAGTTGGTACAGGCAAGGATGGTTGCGTTAGAGGATTAAATGCCATAAACACAAAGGCTCTGTCTTTCAGATGGAGTGAGCAAACAAAAAAGCACCTTTTCCCTCCCTCCACTCCATAGCAGCTTGTCCACAATAGAATCACCTTATTGTTGAGATGATTCTAATCTTTCAAGAGGGGGGCAACGCACAACTCCCACAGGCAGTTTCAATCTGAAGGCAGACAAATTCACAGAAACTCGGAGGGGAAAAAAAAAAAAGGAAGCAGAAAGACAATCCTTATGAATATGTTGCCTCAAATCAAACAGAGGGGTCTCCGGGTTTTTTCCAGCCAGGTTTCTATCAGCAGCAGGGTGGAAACCAGTCTTTCAGAAAGCCAACCAAAGCTGTCCACCACATGCTTCCTAGGATGTTCCTCACCCTCTCAGAGATTCATAGCCACACTTGTGCAGGAGTGTATTGTGGCAGCCTGTTTCTATTGCAGAGACCCTCTTGACAAGCAAATATCTGTGCTCTCTGTGTTTCCTGGGATACAGATAAGAATTCTGAAGGAGGCTAATCTAAGAAAACCCCCACAAAAACATTGCATTCTTTCTAGCCTCGCTCTCCTGCTGTTCTGCTCTTACAGAGAGTTTTGACTCACGGGGTTTTACATGCTGTGAGAGAGACAGTAAGAGCTAAGAGAGTAGAGTGTAATGCATCTTTTGTGAGAATAAGAAGGAAAATGAAAAAAATTAATTATAGCATCATGAACTTCCTGAGCTGGGTCCGTCCAGAGCAGAACCTCTATTGAAGACTCCTCTATGCAAAGTATTTTCCAACACTTAAGTCTTCCAATACCCAATTTAAGCATTGCTTGGACCAGCATTTATTTATCAAGTCTTGCTAGATAAAGTTACAGGGGGAAAAAAAAAGTGAGTAAGATTCCCAGTAAGGAAAGAAACTATTTAATATTATAGTAAGTGATTGTGTGACTTTCCAGATGTAATCTCAAAACTACTTGGTACTTATTGCCCCTTACATGTTTTTGTTTCTGGTTTTAAAGAAAGCTCAAAAACATGACTCTAGAAGCTGATGTAAACACTTTGCAAACTGTTGGTAGAAATCCAAAAACTGGGCTGGCAGGGTAAGCAGCATTGATGGCATCATCTCAGTGATGTGATAGGGAACACTGGATCGGAATGCCTCCGGCACATGATGTAATAGAGTGTTAATTCTAAATGATAAAATCATTTCTGTGCTTGTAAATCAAACTAAACTAAGGTCAGCCACACAAGTCAACAGGAAAGAGGAGAGGCAAACTACAGTTAAGAGCAATGTTAAAATGTCATTAAATAATCTGTAATCAGTTATAAGCTATGGGCCAGGCCATTCCATTTTGCTGATACAGGTATATCAGGACCAGCGTATGCTCCCATAGCTTTTGCACTCACACGTGCCAGCCACATACACAGCACATTAAGTGCTTTGGTTATGAACGGGGGCACAGCTGACCAAGAGGTGAGAATTGCCAGAGAATTCAATTGTCTGCTGTAGTCCGCCAATAATGGAGAGATGTGAAATTGCTAACAGAAATAATAGATCATGCTCTGGACAGTGGAAAAGATATGTCAAATGAGGCATGGGATGTTATGCAAAAGGTAGGTTGCAGAGGACTGAAGTCATCACTGCTTCATCTGATTTGTAACTTGCAACCTCAGAGGATAATCACATCATAGTCAAATCTCACTGTTCTGAAGGTCAATGGTGAGGTTTTTATCAGCCTGACATTTATTGTCGACAATTTTCTTTTTTTTTATGTTTAAGTTCTCATTTCATTTCTTTTTAATAACAAAGGAATGAGGACATGAAGGTTATGCATAAACAACTCCCACTGACTTTTCATAAAATACTTGAATCAAAATAGACTTCAATTTATCAGGAATGTAGGTAACATTATCAAGGTCTCATTCACATCATACATCCAATCAACTTTTGAAAACAGGCATAGAATTCTAAGGGCTGCTTTTGACGTGTGTTTAAAAACATAAAACAAGCATATGAAAAAAATTATACCAGATTTTTATGTGTTCATTTCTTCTCCTTCTCACCTCATGTGGTTTATGTTTCATTCCTAGAGAAGTGTAGTTAACTTTCACCAGTTCTAGAGAAGAGAACATTTCTAGCGAAGTAAAGCATTCACCACTGGAGGGAAACAGGAAGCTTCTATGCCCACTACTGTTCAGTTTATTGTCTTGCAAAGCCCAGTAATGCAGCACATAGGAAATCAAAAGCAAGGGAAGATCTGACTAAAGGCATAATTGAGATACTCAGTATCCACCTGAATAGTAGCTCATCCTCTTTTACATTGTCTGATAAAACAGCAGTGTTCTTAAATACATCAGCATTACATACATCAATTATACTGTGCACTGAAGAAGGCATTTTGCAACAAGTCTTATTGTAAATGAAGTTTAGACAGTGTATTTATTTCCTATGTTGCTCCAAAGTATTTGAATGAATGAATTTGAATGATCTCAGATGAATCACATAATTTAAGATATATCATTCCCATGACAATGGGATCACAAGGAATCATGGTATAACAATGTTAGACCATGCAGACAAAATGTCAGCAGTGTCAAACTGGCAAATACATCATTTAACCAGAGATCAGGAGGGAAAGTCTGAAGGTCAGAAATACAATATTTATAATACTGTCGGTAGATGGATGCATACTGAACACCTCATATCTGGATCCTTAAAATCTTATCACAGGAATGTTTACAACACACAAGAGCAGCTTCTACTGGAGTTTTCTCCACTAGGTTGCAATATGCATGGATATTGAGCCCAGCATTCCCTAGTATATTCCCTCAAGCAAAAAATCTTAAGAGACACTTTAATGGTACTGTTTGTCATGCAAAACACACACAAGTAGTAGTCAGCTACTACCCTCATTCCCCTCATTCCAACTGGTACCACAAAACTGCCCTTTGGTACACCCCATGTCATTATTCACCCTCTACCTAATTATATTTAGAAGCCCCAGCATTTTTCCAATATGCAACATATATTTCCTTGAAAATAAACTAAAATGATTAGCATGGCTTCTGCCTTTGGAAGAGAGGAGAGAGGAATAAACTGGAACAACTCTGTAAGTCATCAGTTCATACTGCAACAGGCGACTTTGGCACTGTGCAAAGAAAATACCTGTGAGAATATTCACAGCTTTCCTTGAGTACCTCTATGACAACTGAACTGCAGATGCTAAAGCGATGGAAGAAAGGTTGACAAAAGCAAAAGCTGGTTCACAAGAAAAATTGAAAGAAAATGGATATAACCATACTAAATTCTGACTGTATTCAGCATATAACAATAGAAAACTCCTCCAGATTTGGTGTGCGGAAGAATCTGTTACTGAATGTTTGTTCCTTCCACACCTTTCTTGTTATCATAAGATCATTTTACCAAGATCTAATTTCTAATTAACACCATGCTGATAGAGAGGTTTGATGACATTACCATTACCTAAATGATAAACAAAACCTAACTAATAAAAAGGAGCTAGAATAAAAGGTTATGAAAATGAGTTTGTGTGACTCGAGAAAAATTAAAAAGTACTTTTTGTACTTTTTTTTGATACCTCTTTCATTTAAAATTTGTTATCATAAACATAATCTCTTGAAATATCTTTCTGAGATCTCTCCAAATACTGTAGTCAGAATTAAAAAAAAAAAAAAACCAAAAACACAACAAACCTATAGCTCTCAGCTCTTAAGGTCTTTCTTATTTATTGAGATTTTATCATATTCTCTGTCTGTTGACTGTCAAGTAAACTCTGCTCATAAAATTTTATCTATGTCAGCAGGCTAAGGACACAAGATGTAAAAGTTCTATTTATAAGTCCAAAAACCTTGAGAAACATTCTTTATTTATACAGCTTGTCTCCCTATCACCTCCTTTCTCATTTTCTTTACTTTTTGTATGCTTCCACTTCTACAGCCCCTCCCTTTGTTAATCTCTTCAGTTTCTTTATCCATCTTCTAAGCCTCCCTCCCCCTTTTGAATTCCTTCCTTTCTTCTGCCTTTAATAGGCTCAGCAGTTCATTTTTCCAATTTCATTTTCAGGGCTCTGCTGACTGGAAGTAGGGAGGAGGTCTGCTTATTTTTGGTCCAAACAACATCTGGATGCTGGCCAGATAACACATATGCTCCACCCAATTCCTCTTATCCATAAAAGTGAATAACATGTTTCCCTGAACTCTTTTGGGCTCCCCAAATCCATCCATCCATCCATCCATCCCTCCCTCCATCCTCTCTCTTTATGACAATAAGCAACAAACACCATGTCCAAAAAGCTCTATATCTCCAATTCTGCTCCCAGATCTTCCCTCCTTCCTATGACAATTGACCAGTTTCCCTCAGACCTTCTGCTGTCCTACAGAAAGGTCCTAGATTTTGCAGTGTCCTGTTCCCCCATTCAGTTATTTTCCCTGTCCAGTTTTACCTCAATCATTCTAAGTAAAGAATATAGAATATAGAACTAAAGCTATGACCTTTGTGAATTCATCTGGTACAGGTTTTTGAATGAGACCTGCACATCAGTAGCACAGAAGCACTATAACATAATACAATACTACAGTGCTATAATACTATGCTACAGTACTATCTATATAGTATATATGCACTATATACACTGTATACTATCTATACACTATAATACTGGTGATAATATAACAGTGGTACACTAATGCTTCACTATTGTTTTGATGCTTCTCTCCAAGTTCCCCAGCTCAGGAAGAGCAGGGGAGAAATGCCATCCTTCTCCGAACCTCATGTTAAGCAGGATGAAATACCTCTTCAAAACAGAAGCAATTCTTGTTTTCCATGACGTACTTTACATTTGTTGTTACAATGCACCCTAACAACAAATGCTTCAGTTATAACTCCAAAGTCTGTTGTGACTCAAGTTTTTCTTGTTCAAGCCTCTATCAATTCAGTGAACTCAAGTAATACTAGTTCACTGTGGAAATCAGCATAACTGCTGCTTCGTAGCTGGATGTACCAAAATATCAATGGCTGTTCCAAAGGTTACAAGCGCTGTAAGGAGTACAGTGGAAGTGTGGGGCAAGACATACCTCTGTGCCTGTACCTCAGAGAAATGAGTGGTATCCATAACACTGGAAATAAATGTACATCTTTGTATTTTTATTTAAATCTGTCCTTCTTTTGCAAGTCATGCTGAGGCAGATTTCTTAAAACATCATTTGGAATTTTCTCCAACTACAATTAGCTGGAGCTGGCCAAGTTCATTGCAGTAACAGAACTCTGTCTGGGAAGTAGATGCAGCAAAAAACCCCCACCACTCTCGTTCGTATACTAACTTCATGGCAGTCTTCAGCACCTACAGGGTCAACATTTTGTTGAGATCTTCCACTCTAAAATACCATGCAATGATGCATTACTATGCCAACTGGGAGTTGAAGTTCTCATATCAGGAGTCATGTGCATGGTCAAAGATGTTCTACACATATCAATGTACAAGCCTCAAAGAAATCAATAGTTTAACTAATTCATTACACTAACAAAATCCATCGAAAGAACATAAACAAAATAATTTAAAATAAGCATCGGCATCAGTTTTTCAAATTAAGGTTGCCTAGGAATGTTATTTAAATGATAAGGCAAAACACTGAAATAATATTATTTTTCTGTTTTGAAATTTACTCACCAGATTTTAATGCATATAAGTGTTGCTGGGTGGAAATCTGTTTGTACACATTTCCCTATATTTTATCAGAATAGCCAACACAGAGATTAATTTCAAAGGAGGAGAGGTTCTATAAAGAAACAATATAAATTATAAGTGCAAACTATACAAGCCAGCATATGAATGTAGAGGAAGAGACAGCAAGTTCTGCCAAGGTGTTCAAACGAATAAAAATCAAAGTGGCTCATTTAAACTGCAAAGAATACCGAGTACTTGCAAAGGATATCACAACCAGACACTACGGCATCAATTCCAGCCTTCAAAAAATCAAAGAGAATTTCTAATGAACAATGTCACCTTTGTAGCAAGTTGGGGTTTTATTACTGTTGTATTTTATTGTACTAGTTATAAACATGAATTTTCGAAAAGATAAAACTAGGTGCAAAATTCAGGTTACAAACAAATTCATACAAGTACATTTTTAATGCATGGTTAGATGTGGGAAAATCCCTCTAGAATAGTGGTTGAATCTGTGTTTAGATTCAAAAAGAAGGTCAAGATACAATCAAAAGCCATATAAAAAGATTTTAGAAAGCTGACTGATAACACAAAGAGCAACTGTTCTTAAGACAACTGATTTTATACCACGCATCCATCCTCTGACACAAAGCAAGCAAACAAAACCCAAGTATTTGGCAATAATGACAATTCAGATGAAATGACATGGCCCAGGAATGGGTTGAAGAACAAGTGAAGTAAGGGAAGGGCATACTTATGCCGCAAACTGGATAAAGAGGAAGTGATTTAAAGGCGGCAGGTTTCAAATCTGCGTACAACCATAGTCTCCTTGGGATAGCAATGGTGCTAATCATTCTTAGCAAGGTTTTTGGGTCTGGGGTTTCTTTTTTGTAGGTTTTGCTCTCTTCCACTTGAGGCTTCTTTGGATCTGGATCTTTTGCAATCATGAGAAGGAAATGCATTTTAGAGATACTTTTTAGGACTACACAGAGAGATACTCCAATTAAGTAATGCAGATAGATGTTTTCCATTCTTTAGCATGAACAGTTAATTATTTTTCAGTAACATAGTCTAGATGCCAGAATCGTCCAATAAATGTTATGTTGACTTATGAGATAGCTGCTCAAAGAAGTTATACAGATCATTGCTATGTATTACAACTTAAACAGTACACAGAATGACTTCAAAATGCAGTTAGTAAAATTGAAATGATACCATTTACTAAAAGAACAAACAAACAAACAAACCCAAAAAAAACAAGACAATATGGAAGAACAGTGTCCTGGTTTCAGCCAGGGTAGGAGTCATTTTCTTCACAGAAGCTAGTGTGAGACTATGTTTTGGATTTCGGATAAGAAAATGTTGATAATGTGCAGATGATTTGTTGCTAAGTAGTCAAGGCCAGTCCAGCTTCTCGGGCTGGCCTGCTACCAAGAAGGCTGGGGGTGCCCAGGAAGCTGGAGAGGACACAGCCAGGACAGCTGACCCAGGCTGGCCAGGGGGATATTCTGTACCATATAACGTCATGCTCAGTATATAAAGCTGGAACAAAGAAGAAGGAAGGGGTGGAGGGACATTCGGAGTGATGGCGTCTGTCTTCCCAATAAACCATTAGGCATGATGGAGCCCTGCTTCCCTCGAGATGGCTGAACCTCTGCCCATGAGGAGTAGTGAATAAATTCCTTGTTTTGTTTTGCTTGCGTGCGCGGCTTTTGCTTTACTTATTAAAATGTCTTTATCTCAACCCACGAGTTTTCTCACTTTTACCCTTCCGGCTTTTACTCTCCCGATTCTCTTCCCCCGTCCCACCATAGGGGAGTGAGCAAGCGGCTGCGTGGGGCTTAGTTGCCAGCTGGGGCTAAACCATGACAGACAGACAGCTACAAAATCTAAGTGCTTATTTTATAGCATGAAAGCTTTCATAACAATTGGGAAATCATTGATATAATAAGGCTTCCTATGGTTCTCCCTGCTACAGTACTAAACCCTTTCACACAAACAAGGATGGAATAAAACACGAGGACAGAAAATAAGGAGATTTGCAAAGATCCATGAAATATTTAGGCAGGCAGAATTCCCTTTGGCCTCTGAAAGACCCCTGATTTATCTAAATCATGAATAATCTACATCAGTCACGAAAGACTAGAACTCCATTTCCATGCCTCATGTAATTGATTGGCATAGTATGAAAAAAGAAATTTTAAAATTAAATGACAATTCAAAACACAATATTACATGTTGCCACTGCTGGAGTACATGTTGTCATATGGAACAAGTTATAACTCCTACACCTCACTTTCTGCAAAACCAGGAAATTCTGTTGAGTCTGCCACATCCTGAGTTACAATCAAGCTCTGAGATAGGTCACACCATTACAAAAGTTGTTATGAGTTTGGCATTATGGTTTTATTATTGTAAGAACAGATGTCAGTTTTAAGCAATACAGCATCGTTGTAAAAGAAGAATTGATTTTTAATACCTTCTCGTTGCATAATTTTTAGAATTTCAATAAGAACTCCCCCCAAAAAAAAGTTGAAAACCAAAAAGACATTTAATGATAAAGGCTGAAGTGCAATTAAGCTAAACTGTCCTAAGTACAAAACTGTTTCTGCAGAAAGTAATTTTGTAAGAAACTCCTTCCCTTAGTACTTACATGTGGCATCACTGGAAAACTCACTCACCATCACTCACCGGTTCATCCGAAGTCCATTCAAGTCACTGTGGCTCCTGAAATATTAGTAAGAGAAAAACAGAGGGAATTACAGAGCCACACCTTGCTGGGGAAATAGAGAATAAATAACAAACATGAGAGAAAATGTAAGTATTTAATTAGTCTTAATAGGAAAGATTGTGACTAAATGCTTAATTTTTATAGCAGCCACAACAGGATCAGAATATTTATTACCCATCAGAATATATTATTGAGGTGGAATAGAAATTTAAATTAAAATGGCATAATGATATTCACAATACAGATTATGTAAAGAACTAGCCAAAGCATTATCCTTGAACTCCGAGTGCTATGAATTCGGCACATGATGTAGGTCAGTAAAATGACAGTACCTAAAGAAGGGCAAACATCCGTCCTTTAAGATGAGGCGGGTAAGAGGACAGGGAACTACAGAAGTCAGCCCAACTTTAATTCTCACAAATATACTAAAGCAAACCTTGAGTCTTAATATACTTACAGGTTGTTTCTTTAATACTGTGGTAAAAACTGACTTGTTGGAAACAAACTGTGTCAAATCAGTTCTCATTTCTTTCCTCAATACAATAGGTACCTAGTAGATAAGGGACACAAAATACATATTATCACTAAGGTTTGTGATGTGGCCCCGTACAAAAATCATCACATGCGAACTAGAGGCATGTGATGAAAGTACCGTATATTGTAAGTGCTCACCCGACTCACATTGAGAAGCTTTCAAACTCAGTGGGTATTTCAAGCAGGGTCCCATAGGAATTTGTTCTGGCCTTAATTGTATTCAGTATTTTGTTAAAAACATGGGTGTTGAATAACAAGCACACTTCTAAAGTGGGATATCACTGAGACAGAAGCAGTTACCACAGGATAAAAAAAATAGTATACTGGGGACAGTTTGGCTACCTTTATTGAAAAATAAGCCAAGCTGAAGAGAGTGCTGAGAACAAAAAGACTAAACAAGACAATCATTAGTTATGAAGAAATGTTAAGGAAACCAGGTTTGATTCCTCAGGAAAGAGAGGAGGTTTAGGTTCAGCCCCTTTGGTGCTTGGACAGAAATGCTCACTTTCTCTTGCACCCTTCAGCAGTACAGCACAATTCTGCTGTACAGAGTTCTTCCTCCTGCTGTGCCACCCAAGGATGTGGTGAACCTGATGATACCCCAAGAACTCACAGTTAGAAAAAGGGGTTACCAAACTGATTTCCAAGACTGAGCCAATTTGCTCTGGTTGTATTTGATCCTGCCTCTCTGCTGAAGCCCTGCCCAGATCTCCCAAGGTCCCTTCCTACATTTCTGTTGATTCTGCTATATTTATTTCCTGTTAAATAAGAAAAAAGACAAAACCAATTAGCAAAATTTTCCAAATTTCTAGACAGATAGCCGTAAGTAAGCTTTCATTTTCCAATGTTCTCCGTGAACTTATTCAGACTATGACACTATTACAGTTTTTTATTTTAAGAATGTTTTTCTCCCACCCACCATGAATGCCAAGCCTGTCAATCACGCTAACAATAACAAAATACATATGGGACAGTTTAAGAGGGAAGAGCAGACATAAGAAACTGCTCCTTTAACTTATTTGGAATCAACTCCAACATGCATGTCTGGGAGAAGAAAGATGAGTATATGGTAAGTCATGTTCCTTTCATTATTTTTGTATAATATGTGCAAAAAAAAAATCATGACAATGGCTCATATTTTATATACAGTAATATTTCATTGAGCTATTTTGCTCAAGTATATTTTCCCAAGAGCAACATTCCAATGTTATGTCCAGTAAAGTAAGTTGCATGCAGCTGCTACGGGTTTTTGCAAAGCAGAACTTGACTTTGAAAGTTTTGAAATAATTTAACACATTTAGTGCTTATGTTCATGAAAATAGATAGTTGTATTTAGTAAGAAATGCCAGTGACATGATCTAGGAATCAGTTTTTATACTGCTTATTAACGGTTTCTATGAAATTGCAAATTGAGAACTTACTTTATGAAACTCCAAGGAGCTGTAGCCCGTAAAAACACGCCTCTTATGTGGCTTGCACATTCCAGACTGTAGGACAAAAAAATCAAATATATACTGTAGCAATGTGTTAACTCTGTTTTATGCAGAAGTTACATATGAGAATGACTTTCTGTTTAGAGGTCAAATTATCCGGAGTATAAAATGCACACATTGACTAAGGTTCCTCTGAAATTTGGTAGTTCTCAAGTACTAGATGTCATTTTTGCTAAGGGGTCCAGGAAAATGAACTTTGTTAATATTTCTTAAGAGACAGAATCAGATTTCCACCTTTTTTTGAGGAGTGAAATTGTAAGCAGTATGGATTAAAAGTGCTAAGGTCTCTAGTTAGACACAAGTTTAAAATAACAGATTACACTCTGCGCATGTGCCCAAACATATTTTTATGTCTGCCAGCGTCCATGCCAGATCAGGGAATATACAGTAGTGAGTAAGCATGACCTGCCCAGGCCTAGTGCTGGTTCTCATTCAAGTCTCTACAATCTGCTGACCATTTGGAAAGACACAGCTTCTGTGGCCTGTCTTTATCTGGTGGATTTTGGAAGCCTCAATATTCTGCTCAAGGATCCCCCCCACCGCAGACGCACAGCCAACGTGTGTTCAAGTGCACATATTTACTTGCATTGCCATGAAAGGTGATATACTGCGTAGAGTAACTAGGACTATGAGGTTACTAAGGACAATTGGTAATGAAAACTGGGATTCTCCTAGCCAACAATTCTTGAAATAATCCCCCAGAGGGTAATGGAAAGCAAGTAGAAGTGCATGACAATATTCTCCATTTTTGTTGCACACACTTGAGGAAAGAAAACCACAGCTTTGATCAAGCCAACATCAATATCAACATCAAGAGACAAGCTGCAGAGTCGAGACGAGCCTCCCCATGTACCTGTTTTTTTATTTTTTGTTGTTGTCATCATTTTTAATCTGACTGAAACACAAACGGCAAAATATTTCTTGCAAGCTACAGTACTGTGTTTCAACTGCCTCTGCTACAGCCCCTTTGGGAACCCAAAGCTGAACATGACCTTCCCCAATACATTTGTCTCACTCAGTGGAGAGGGGTGAACTGCATAAACAATGGCCTCTTGAGAGTACTCTCCCTGAGAGCCCAGAATACAAGATTAAGGCAATGTCAACATAGGCAATGATAAGAGAATTAGCCAAAACTTAGTGTTGAGGGAGAGCAGTAAGAGAGAAGCCAGGTGGGAGAAGAGGGAGGCCTGGGCTCAGCAAGGTGGGCAAGCTGGCAGGGCAGAGCTTCAGCTCACCCTGAAGACTACTACGCGCGTAGGGACACAATAGCGGATGGCATGCTGGTGGCTTACTGGGTCGTGGTGAGAATAGGAGCAGGTACTGCTGGTGGCATGCACTGAATTGCAAAATCCTTAAAACACTATTTTTAATCCACCTTTGAAATGTTCTGAATTAGAACTGTTTACACCTACTCAGTAACCAAACTCAGCCTGTACTACAGAAATAAGAGCATTGCTGTGCTTTGCTTTATTCATGTTTCACACCTGATGCCATCTGTTATTTTTTATTTCCACTAAGCAATCACTAAACCTGTAAGTCACACATATCTCCCACCTCCGCTATACAGGAAGACCCTACTACTGACACAATTACTCCTGCACGCAAACTAGACCAGCAAATTTATTAAGGAACACATGCACACCTCTCTTCTGGCCCTGCACACAGCAGAAGAGAGTATCGCTCCCTCTTGTCATCCAGGGAGATGTTGTCCCCCTTGGAACTACTCACAGCCAAAGCATTATGAAATTCAACATAATTTTTCTTATAGTGTGCACATCCAGGCACTTGGAGATTATTCTGAAGAGGCAAAGTTTAAGCTGCAAAGGCTTCTACCTCGATTCTGCACTTCTGAAATTCCAGGAGCTGAGTTTTGCAGATTCAATGCTCTGCAAAGTCACAAGAGAGTAAAGAGTTAAGAGTATTCACTGGCAACAACTGACCTGTCAGTCACTAACAGCAAAAATACACACAGGAAAATTTGAAGAAGGATAGCAGATGAGACATTTCAACTTAGCCGAAATCCATTTCAATCTTTGAACATGTGCCCCAAATCCATTTTGCCCTGGGAAATAAAACAGGAAGAGTAATTGGAAAGCAGAATATAACATTCCTTTTTTATGGAAGCTTTCATATTTCTCCTGTTGTGGTGACTCAGAACTGCTGAGCAAAATAATCTGGGTTTGTTTCAGCAGCTGCAGCCGCATCTTTGCAATTTGATTGCCCATTCTACAAAGCAATGGCTCTCAAACTTTCCCCCCTTGCTCCATTTTAGAATATGCACCCTGCCCCCTTCTTCAGCTCAAGAATTGCATATGCCGCTCCTCCCAAACTGGAAGTGGATTCTGTGTCAGAGGTGAAGAGGCAGAGAAGGGCTGTGAGTGGGGCTGGGATGCAGCTCAGAGGAGATGACAGGAGAGGGACGGGGTGGGAAGGGGCAGAAGTGCCCATTCTAAGCCTCCTCGGCTCTGTTCCCTCTTGAGTCCATCTGAGCCCCAGCCCCAACCCCTGCTCTTCCCTTTTCCCAGCTGTGCCTGCCCAATCCATCGCGCATCCCCCTCCTTAAAGGATAGAAATCATGGCTTCAAATTTGGGAATCACTGCTGTGACATACATGATGTATATGCATGCGGCATATGTAGAAACTGTATCCAGACCAGTAAGTCCTGGAGTTCAAAACAGCCGGAGACTCGAGAATACTACGTAAGTCTTACATGCTTGCCCTGTTTCTGTGCGGTTTCCTGGGTAGCTCACTTCTGACCACAGTCAGAAAAGAAGATGCTGGGCTGGATGAGCTCATGGTCTGACTAAGCACAACACAAACATTTTGTGTTAGCCCTGCCTTTTGAAAAGATAATGTAGCACTGGAATGAATTTGTTGACAATTTGTTCTTTAGCAGTAATAATAAGGGGGGAGGAGAGAACACAAACAAAACAAAACAAAAAAAAAAGCCAAACACTAGGTCATGCATCACCTTAGAGTAGTTGAGGGATTTGTTTAAGCCCAGTAGTATGATGCCCAGACTTGACATAAAGAATGAGATTATATGATGTGACAATATGGAAGTAAAATTCTGCAGCTGAGCTCTACTTTTTCTGTCTGAACACCACAGCACAATATGTCAAAACCCACAAGCAAGTCAAATGCAATCTGAAGGCAGATCCAAGCAACTGGATGAAGGAGTTCAAGGTAGGCAAGAGAAAGCTATCACTAATTGTTTTTGTAATAGATATGAAAAATAGTTTCCATATTTAAACCTTTAAGGTGCTGATGACTCAGGAATATTTTATACACTGATTTTCAGCAGAATTAGTTTAACTCATTTCAGTAATGACAGATATTTGCATGTGTTGATATAATAATTTACAGTTACCTTATACTGGAAAGAGTCACTCATAGAAGAACACTGGTACTTCCTAAATCACTCTATGGGCGTTCACTTTAAGTGAGCAAACAGGAAAAAAGTTGCAAAAAGGACTTCCTCTTAGGATTTCTACAGCAGCTTAGTAAAAACCAGTGAAGCAACAGTTTAGTGTTAGTCATATAGATCAAGTCTTTCTCACTGGATAGCAACATGGCCACAAAACTACCATCTCAAGAGGAATTTGAGAACTGGACAGCATTTCAAGTTGCAGATCTACTAAGACAGGTACTGAATGTATATGTAACATGTTAGACAGTCCACTCTATATTCAGCTAGCAGACATTCTTACCGGATTTATCTTTGAAAAACAGATATATTATCCTAAATCTAGCAGACATTCAAAAAGTACTGAAAATAGATTATTCACCAGTTGTCACTCCCAAGAACATAATATTACGTGAGTTTCTCGGTGCTTTCCTATTTTTCTTATAGAAATTTAATTCATGGTAGAAGCTGCTAGTTAAGATCTCCTCCATGGCAAATCATATAAAAATGTATGCTCACAGGGATATTTCTTATATTAGAAAAGGTATTTCATGCCCCGATTTATTTCCTGCTGGGAAGAAATAACTGTTTCACTGAAAGTGGGACAAGAATTTATATTTGAATATTGCTTTAAAATTTACAGCTTGTCAATAAGAATCTACTATCCATCTTTTCTTCTCAATGCATATATACCCACAGGAGTTGCTAGATGTTGCCTTTTTTTTTTTTTTTTTTAAAAAAAAGGTCCTTTTTCTGCTTGTACCTTTCCTAGTTCTACAACGTTCTTTCTAGTACATGTAAAATAACCTGAATTGCACAAAATATTCCAAGCTTGTCTTCAGTCATCCTTTCACTACTTGAATAATCCCCAAGATATATAAAATATATCCTCTGTGACATATTCTTTTTTTATATCAGATTTTTCCTTGTAACTTACTGAATACTATGACTTAGGTTTGAGACTTCTACCTGTAACTTACTCACACAATAAAGTTCATTCACTGCATTTTGATATATAGTCAGTCTCATTTTACATTCATTTCGGGGTTTTTTATGCAAGTTTTTCTATACAATTTTATATAGAGTTATATAGATTTTTCTGTCTTGTGTTCATCCTACTTCTAAATGTAGAAACACCAATCTTTTCCAGTACCTGCTTTAGACCAATAGTGAGAACTTATTGTCATTAAGGTTTCTCATCCTTTTCAATTGAAGGAGCATAAAACCTTTTTCAAGGAAAATAATACTGTGTAATGAAGTGTTTCTGCAAAGAGTTCCATTTGTAGCCACATAAGAAGTAGGCCAGTTTAAAATGTTCATTTTTAACTATTATTTTTTCATTTTGCCTTGTGCATACATACATATGCTCATGCATGTAGAATTTAAAAAGAAAACAACCCACAACAGTTTTATAATGCAGCTGTCTCACAGGTGGACCATTGTCCCCACATTGAGAAAACTAACCTGTTCCATGGAATTCATTCATACCGTAATAATAATGCATCAGCTAAAAGGCTAACATATTACTGTGAACAGCTACTCAGAGAATTAATTAGCTCAAAGCCTTTCAGCTTAAAGGAAATCAGGCTAATTAATAGAAGATATAATGACTTTAAAGTACCCTGTAATTCTACAGCAGAATACAAGACAGAAAATTAAGAACAATTGTTCAAGCACTCAGAGGTTTCCAGGGAAATTTCAGCGGCACACCGTAACTACTGGCTTCCCACTCGCTGGGAGACTCTTCCAACCTTATGAAAAGCTGTTGATGCCTATGCTTACGCCCACATCTCTGATTAAAGCAGCTAAGCGATATAGTTACTAGAGTATCACCAGCATTATGCGCTTGGCTGTTCTGCGTACCCAGGACTAGCAGCGGGGAGTAGCAGCCATTTGCCTGCGGCCGCCGTGCACAGGGCTGTTCAGAGCCAGAGCACCAGGTACCACCGTCCTTTCCGCGCTCAGCCAACGCGCCGTGCTGGATCCCGCCACCAGAGATCGGGCATACACATACATGAACCCTAAAATAATGCTTTTAAGGTTACTTGCAGAGGCAGGCATTCAATATTAAAAGTGCCAGAAGTTCCCACCTCTATCACCTGAGTTTGCCCCTACTTTTACACACAGGTTATGGTAGTCTAATTGCTTTTTTGTGCTACCTTTCCCGTTCACAAAAAACTGCTCCTTTCAATGCAGAGGAACCTGCACATTTTGTGCACTGCTCCGGGCTGTTACAGACATTGTAAGGTAGGCAACGCCAAGGGCTTGCTGAAAGAGACAGAAAGAATTCATGGTAACGTCGATTCAATTCTGCCATGAAATACCAGATTGTGTCACTACCCCAGCCCAAGCATTTTTACCTGAAGCCATGTAAGTCACCCAGAAAAAACATGACATTTCCTGAGTACTGGACTTGAAATTCAAGGCTCTGGTTTGCAGGAGTGGTGAGAGGCGAGAGCAGTACCCACAGTGGCACCTCTGCTCAGAAGGTAAAAATGCCAAAATATCGAACATACAAATATACATATATCTCTCACAGATCCTAACTAGCAGTAGTTAGGCATCTAAACCCACCGGATACTATATAAGTTTTCTTCCCATACACCTCAACTCCTTTTATTAATAGAGTTTTCATCTCACGGGGTCATCTGAGAAAGTGCAGTTAATTAATATTTCTGAAGCACCCTCACAATAAAAAGACTGTTGTAAAACAGCTCCAAAGCAAAAACAAAGAACAAACAACAAAAAAAGAATCATTCTGGGTTCAGAGAAGGTTTGAATACTGGGCAGTTCAAGTATACAAAATAGCAAACAAGCAGCGAGCACTGAACAGAACGTGGTACGTTGAACAGCAGTTCAGGAAATCCACATCAGCTTTTACATGCTGTGACTGAGGCTGGATCTTCTAGAAAAGGTATACTGAGGTTGGTGCCATAATACATATGTACAAGGCATATGTACATATAATACAGTATAACTTTGGCATTTCCTTAACTTTGCAGACTTAATGATGTTTCCAAAAGAGATTTTTTTGTGTCATAAGTACAGAAGTAGCCATTCTGCAAAGTGTTTCCAGCCTCACAAAAGGCATTTTGTATAAAATCAATAACTTCACTACTAAAAAATAAACAACCCTATTGATTTTGCTTTTTTCCTCGTAAAAAAGTGAAGATAATAATGGAAGCCTGCGAGTCATGCACATGTACTTTCTCCCCTGTTATCTTGCATCTACACTGTAATTGCGACAACACTAAGATATTCCATGGTGCATTCAGAGTTTATCTACTTGGTCTCTATTTGCCGTGTAGCCTAGTCCTTCTCCTCAGTACTGATCTTAATGCTATGGAGTTAATGTATTTGTAAGAAAATGAGAGGTTCAGTGCTCATCCCTAAACACCAGTAGTGAGACATCTGCTTGTCCGACAAGCTGACGATGTAAAAATACCAGATTTTCCCTTACACAACAGTTAGATGCTTGATTAATAGCATAAGGCAAAGCACAAAAGCGGCTCATCAGAGCCAGTAACTGGAGATAGAGCAAATAACTAGAAATATATATACAAGAGCCAAGAGCAGAAACTGTGCATTACAGTGATGCTTTGCCTCTCCAGCAACGTCAGTGCAACTGATGGCAAATTAACACACCCCACGAACAACAATTGGTCCAACACCTACAGCAACCCACTCCTTTGAATTGTCATCTGTTCTGTATTGCAAACAAGAAGCATTCTCCCAGTTACATTATAAAAGAATAATTTATAAACTCAAACATAGATATATTGGCTTATATTCAGACAGTTTATTTGGCCTATATGTCTAAGTATGAAATTTTCATGTCAAAAAAGTAGATAAAATACACTTTCAATGTTTTTAAGTGTGACCAGTTGTAAGCATTCTAGAAGAATGACATTAGAAAATCCACATAAATATTTCTCTGAAAATTATTTATTTTCACTAATATTCCCCTGTTAGTGTCAGAGTTGGTCATTACTGCTACAGAAATTTACAGCTAAGCATTACAAATACTAAAACTCATTTCAAGAGTGGTACATCCTTAAAGAAAATACTACGTAGAATCATAGAATACTTCAAATCAGAAAGAACCCTTAAGAATCATCAAGTCCAACACCCAGCTCCTTGCAGGGCTACCTAAAACTAACACATAGGATTTCTAGATCTCTTTTCGCCCCCTCACTTTCCATGCATAACGGTGCAATTTCTTCAAAAGGACAGGCTAAAACATCCCTGAAACTTATAGATCTTCAGCCCTGCTCCATTCCTTACTTCTTTTTAATAAAGGAACTCCAATGTGTTCATTTTTTTTCCAAATTACTATTTAGTTTCTGTCATAAAGAGGTACTACTTCTGGGCATTCC